>NC_035435.2:49154467-49276967 GCF_002127325.2 Helianthus annuus | reverse complement strand
TAGATCTGTTGTTTGTTGTTGTTGTTGTATGGTGATGAGGAGAACAATCTGAACATCAACAGCTATACTTTGTCTTCATCCGGCCTGTCCTCACCGTCTTCTGCCCGCCTTCCTTGACGCCGCTGACCCCCAGGAGATGGTGTTGGGAGGCGCCGGGCCTGGACGACCCCCACACCGAGTGGCCTAAGGTCTTATTTAAACGTGTGTCCTCCAAGGGACGAAATATGTAACAAGCATTAAATGAAACAAATGATTAATTACCAAATGAAATATGTAACAGGCATTTTAAATGAAAAAAATGATTAATTACCAAATGAAATATGTAACAGGCATTTTTTGAATGGCAAATGTTATTCTGTTTTACAACTAATAATGGTAAAATACCACCATTTACCCAGGTTAAGCCAATAAAGTTATTTTAGTTTACAAAAAGTTAATTACAAGGGCAAAATAGGGTACAGGTGAAAGAGGAAAACTTACTTTATACAGTGAAAGAAGCTTTTTGTGTTTGTTAACTAAAAATATACACGCAGACAGGTGCTTGACGTTTGGCCCAAACAGCTGTATGTCACTTTTCTATTAGATCATATCATTTTTAATTTAATTTTATTTATAGTTAAAAATTATGCTTTCGTCCCTTATTTAAAATTACGTTTTTGCCCTCAACTCAAAATAAAATTATATCTTTGCCCTTAGCTCAAAATTACGCTTTTGCCCTCGGGTCAAAAACTATTTTTTTTATTTTGTTACCAGTTTAAAAACAAATTGGGGGGAATAGTGCCACACAGCTGTGTGGCACTTCCCTATTGGACCATACCATTTTTAATTTAATTTTATTCACAATTTAAAATTACGCTTCCGTCCCTTATTTAAAATTAAGTTTTTTCCCTCAGCTAAAAATAAAATTATACTTTTGCCCTTAGCTTAAAATTACGCTTTTGCCCTCGGGTCAAAAACTATTTTTTATTTTGTTCCCAGTTTAAAATTACGGTTTCACCCTCCGTTTAAAATTACGTTTTTGCCCCCAGCTTAAAATAAAATTTTGTTTTTTCCTCTAGCTCAAAATTACAATTCTGCACTCAACTCAAAATTATGTTTTTACCCACAGTTCAAAATAAAATTATGTTTTTCCCCGTAGCTCAAAATTATGATTTTGCTCTCAGTTTAAAATTATGATTTCGCCTCCAGTTCAAAATATAATTACGATTTTGCCTTCTGTACAGACATATATGCTATGAGAGAGAAATATTCGGCTTATTGCCCCGCAGCGCAGGCGGGGGAAAAACTAGTTATTGAACAAAAGCTGTGATATTTAAAAAAAGTGATCCTTTTTTAATGCACGAGCTATCTTTGTTAGGATTTTTACACTAGCTGGTAAACGTAGTTTACATACTCTTTGTAAACTGTTGTTTACTTTTTTTTTCTTATGTTTGCTATTTTTTTCGTTTTTTATGTTTGTTTAAAATTTAATTAATTTACAAATAAAAATTATGAAATTACCTAATAATCAATGTAATGATTTTTTTTATTTTGTGAAATTTAATATTTATTTATAATAATAGTTTTCTGTAGAAAAACAATAAAATAATTATTTAATTTATTCAGTATGTATAATAACGCGCTTCAGTGTTTATTTATTATTTAAATTACCAAACATAAAGATAAAAATAAGGGTAAATTACACTTTTCGTCTTTTATGTTTGTATCAGATTGTAATAGATATCCTTTAACTTCAATAATTATAGTCACAATACTTTGTTTGTAAAACTAACTACACCCTACGTCCTTTAGCACTAATCTAGTTAAAATTTTCAGTTAACTTTAGTAACATAAGGGTAATTTAGTCTTTTTACCAATTACCTATGTATTTAAAAATTATTTTAATAAACAACACAAAAAAAAAATATCTAAACCCTTTATATTTTTCTTCCTCACAATTCTGCTCTCCCTCATAGCAGCCACCCACCACCACCAACCTACACCACCTCAACCACCTGTCACCACAACCACCTGCCCCTACCACCAACTCTGCCGCTACAATCCCAACATTGCCGCTGCTACAATCCTTACACAACCGCCGCCACTGCAATCCATATCCCATTGCTATCACTGCACCACCACCGCCACTACAATCCCTTTTTCAACAAGCCTTGGTTCTTTAAATATATACGTATTATGCTCTTTCATTGCGTCAAAGCTATTGCCCAAATCCCAACAAAACCCCCAATTATACATCACATTGAAATCTGATGACAGATTTATTGGAACTACCTCCCAAAACTATGGGTGGAAACACCTCTTCAAGAATGCAAATTTTGGCCATCAAAACCCTCAATTTTGTAATGGGTCTCCTAAGGTCAGATTTCTTTTGTTTCACTTTAGATAAAAAAAAAATTACTTTCAAGTTGTTTTAAGATTTGTTTTCTTTGAACGGATAATTAACAGAATCTATTGTAGGAAATTTGGTGAATGGATATTTAATATATTTATAATTTAATGAAATCATAAATATTAATTAGAATCTTGTGGTAAATAAAAGAGAAACTCTTGAGTAGAGCTTCTTGATGACATTTAATTAGTTTTATCAGAGTTTTTAAGTCTCTAATTAAGTGACTAATTAAGTGAAACCTTTCACTAATCCTTAAGTCTTGTACTAATAGTAGGCTATGTGCTTCTTTTGTTACAACAAGAATATGGTATTGCTTGATACATGAAAAATACTAGAAGGATAAACACTTGAAGACCAACTAGAGAGATAAGTACTCTCTACTTGTTTTCCACCACATGAGTTCAAACACTACAATTACCGGATGTAACCTTGGGCCCGTGAACCATCTCCGGCGGTACAGACTGCTTCGGCTGTTGTACCTTGGGAGACAGACGCGTTGTCTTTGGTAGAGGCGTGAAATCTGTTTTAAGGGAAGCGTGTTGAACACGTGCCTCAACCAAAATCTTCAACGTTTTAGTGTGCTCTTTGTTGCAGTCAAGGAGTATTTTTCAAGACTCAAGATGATGAATACTCGAGTATAGAATTCTATCAAATGCGCGTGAAGGACCCACCAAAGATGCGGCTTGAATCAAGATTGGTATATAAAATTATATTTTATATTCTTCTTATTTAGTTATTGCAACCGGTATTGTACTATGATATTTCCTACGAAGAACGAGAGTCTCGTTATTATATATTTTGTAAGTATATTTTATAAAAAGAGAACCTAGTTCCTACAAACTTAAAACAGATTTCGTGAGATTGTTCTTAAAAACCTTATCTATAAGGATTTTGGGTTTACGAAAGGATTTATAATAAAATAAAATAAAATATTTTTAGAGGTTATGATCTTATAATTTTTTTTGGGAAATATCTCTGTAGTACAACTTGTTGTGTTTGGATTTTTTGAGATTGAGATACAATCTTAAATCCTATACCGTGGTACAAAACAAATAGTTTTGGTTTCAACGTTTGGTTTTGAAACGATTTTGGGAATCATTAATTTTTCTAACTTTTGTGTTAGATCGGGTTTATTAGTGTAAACCATACGTTTTTTGTAAACGTTAAATTCTCTTACGTAGAGTTTTATGTTACTTGATTAGAGTTTTATGTCTCTAATTAAGTCTCTATTTAAAGTAGACTCTTCATCCACCCATGGATTGATATGAACAAATAAGTCTTATAATGATTTTTGTAATTATTTGTCTTCTAACATGTGTGTTAGAAACGTTCATGAAAAGCGTTAGTTTGGAAGCAATTTTTTAATTGTTTAGTTTCTAACATGTGTATTAAAAATGACTTCTTTATTTGAACCACATATGTGTTTTTAGCAAGTCGAATTAACATTTTGTGGAAATGTTAATATTTCTAACGTGCGCGTTAGAATTTTTTTCATTTTAACATGATTGTTAAAAATGGTTAAAATACAAATGATTTGAAATGTTTTATGTAAACATTTTATATAAGCAATTTGTTGTAGCATTGTTTTTAATGTTTTGTATGATTTAGAATAAAATGTCATACATTGAAGTTGATGTTTGATTGGCTTCAAGGAATTAAATCACCATAAAGTGATGGTGTGGTACTTATATGAATTTAATGAAATTAAAATCATTTACTAGACTCTTCATGGAAGATAAACTCTTAAGGAGAGTTTCATGTCAATTTATTAGTTTTTATTTGAGTTTATGTCTCTAATAAAATCTTTAATTAAGTGAGACTTATCTCCACCCCATGTCTCTTGTATTAAAAGTAGGCTATGTGGCTAACTTGATGAGATTGAAAAAAAATACAAGAGTAAGAATACAAGAATTAAATTACCATAAAGTGATGGTGTAGTTGTGTGTGATTTTATCACCAACTTTAATTTGTGATTTGTCATGTTTTATATAAAATGACTTAAATTTTCTAACACATGTGTTAGAAAATGTGTATCACACATACAAGGTTAGAGACTGTACTTTGTATAAGCCATAAGGAATGGAAATGTTTTATGTAAACATTTAATTACCGATTTTGCATAGTTTTAGAATTCAAATGGTTTGCTACTCCTGCTAGAAGTAGCATTCGTTGAACAAAGTAACAATCTCGTGAATATGCTTTAGTGTAAAACAACTTGGTGTTGTTGTGAACAAATTTAATGGTTCAAGTTTGCTACTTAAATGTAGCCTCTGTAACAACTTGGTGTTGTTGTCCAAGTTCAAAGTTTCAAGATGAAATGGGGAACTTGTACTTACAAGTGCATGGAGTCTTATTGAGGGAGTACCTCAAGACATGCCATGGGACGATATCGTTGAGAAGATTTTGGTCAAAATATAAAGTGTTGAAGATAAAAACACGTTGATATTTGATGTCTACATATCGTCTATGCTTCCGTTTAAATTTAGAAAATGTTCGGCACTTATGATTTAATTTCCAATGTATGTTATGGTTTTGTGTTCAATATCTTTGGATAACACATGCAATTTTTTTACAAAGAAATAAATCACTAATGTTTGTGACGTATAAATTATTTTTGTGGAAATAATTATAACATACATTGTTTAACAGAATATGGCTTTAGATGGATAGCACATGAAAATTCTTGGACATAAACAACTTAAGAGTTGTTGTATTGACTAAATCTCAAAGATGAGACATGAAATGTGTAACCACATCACGAGTGAGTGATGAGTGTATTGAGATGAAATACACAAACGAGATTCATGGTGAAGTACTTCGTTAGAAGTAATTGGAAAATTCACAAGTGTGAATTCTAACATATGAAAGAAAAAAACTATATGTTATTGTATACCTTTAATAAATCTTGCGAGATTTGTTCTGAGTGATCTATACATAGATGTGTCTACCACTTGATTATTGTTAGAGCTATATGGAGATTTTACATTTGTTTGGGAGAGTATCCTAAATATACACATCTCCTAATGAATAATAATAGATGTGTGCAAATCACTTATGCCAAAATTATAAATGCCATGTTTTTTAGTGTCAATTTAGTTGATTCTATCTCACACATAATAGTGATTGTAGACGACGAACATTCATCTTGTTGGTGATGAATATATTCGCCAAGTGACTTGGATTAAGACTTATGTTTAAGTCCTTATGAGTCAATGGTAAAGCGTTGGAGATGAAAGGTAAACAAGTTATGTTCCTTAATTTAATGATAAAAAAATAGCTATGTGATATATACAATAATTTGTGAGACCTTCCTAAATATTGATGTTTAAGGATTATGAATAAGTCTCTTTATTTTGTCTTAATAAGGGATGAATGTTACAAAGTGATATTATGATATCCTTAGGGCTGTGAAGAATCAGAATGATGCATCTTCTGTTCACATGCTAAAGTATTGTAGTCTAAAGCATGATAGACTAGTACTTGGTTAATTATGGGTCTTGACGGAGACAAATTAACTCTAAACATTCAAATGTGTATGAACACAAAAGAATTTGTGTACAGACAAAGTTGAGGGAGAATTTTCATTCATTATAAGGAAAAGACATGTAACTTTTAAAGAGTTTGTTTGAAAAGTTAATGAGGAGAACTCATTGTCTAGGCTTATTCTAGATGTTAAATTATAATTATGCTAAGTTGGTGACAAACTTATGACAATGGCATGTGTTGCTTTGGTTATCTCGGAAGTTTATGTAAGCTAATGCAATATGAGTTGTATTCACTGATACAATGAGGTTGATCTTGTTCAATCATATGTGTATAAATGTCGTCATAAGTGAAGTTACGGAAATATTGATCAAATGGCAAGAAATGTAGGGGAGGATCCATTTAGAAACAACCCTATAAGGGTATGTAGATGGTTTTCATTACCCCATCTGGATGATATCCTGTAACACTTAAATGTGGGGGTGTCTTGCATTTGTATCATAAAAGTTTGGCAATAAGGATTTTGTAATCCAATCTAACATTGCAAATAGACGACTATGTGGAGGACACAAAGGTTGTCGTGCATAATGGAGATGTGTTTGCCTTAAATGATAAGCGTATCTTACAAAGACATATATTATAACCAGATTCAGATGGCCACCGAGGTTATAGTCTTAGAAGTTGACAATATGCAAAATTAACTTACGAGTTAAGAACACATCATGACAATTGATCTCAAATACGCAAAGTTATTTGTTAATGTTATGGATCCAACAACCTGAGGGTTTATTAGAGATCAAGTTGTGGAATGAGACTGAAGCCCATGGAAAAGGGTATGTGAAGGACACCTAACTTAGTTGACTGGAGATCCCAAGATCTAAGTTAAATAGGTCAACTAACTCATATGTCTAAACGTGTTCACTGTGGGGACATAAATGATATGCATAAACTAGTATATATGGTTATACATACCCCCAAAGTTTAAAAGGGTGTTTAAATATGTCCTAGTCTATTCCTATGTTATTCAGTGACAAAGAGTGAGACTAAGCATAATGTGTGGTAAATGATTTGGATAAATCACGATAACCACAATGCTTTTAATGATCTAAGGAGAATCACCTATGTTAGAGAGAAGTGGGGTCGCTTCGAATGGAATGAGGGCACAATTCCTAGAGCTCTCGTAGAACCAGGAAAGTGTTCCACGACCATTATTGGACACAACTATGAGGAGATGATCCGGCTAAGGAGAGTCTTGTGTGAAGTATATTGTTGTCTACACAAATGGCAGACGAGTTCAAAGATATCGAGATCTACTCAGAGCTAGTGGGCTAAGTGCATTTCATGAGGGTAACACCTACCTATCGTATGTGAAGCTCAACTGTCGAGGTTACATTGGAAATTTTATGTGTTTTGACGATCTCCATTCATGTGGGGGATTGTTGGAAATTTGGTGAATGGATATTTAATATATTTATAGTTTAATGAAATTATAAATATTAATTAGAATCTTCATGTGGTAAACAAAAGAGAAACTCTTGAGTAGAGTTTCTTGATGACATTTAATTAGTTTTATTAGAGTTTTTAAGTCTCTAATTTAGTGACTAATTAAGCGAAACCTTTCACTAGTCCTTAAGTCTTGTACAAATAGTAGGCTATGTGCTTCTTTTGTTACTACAAGAATATGGTATTGCTTGATACATGAAGAATACTAGAAGAAGGATAAACACTTGAGGACCAACTAGAGAGATGAGTACTCTCTACTTGTTTTCCACCACATGAGTTCAAACACTACAATTACCGGATGTAACCTTAGGCCCGTGAGCCATCTCCGGCAGTACAAGCTGCTTCGGCTGTTGTACCCTAGGAGACAGACGCGTTGTCTTTGGTAGAAGCTCGAAATCTGTTTTAAGGAAAGCTTGTTGAACACGTACCTCAACCAAAATCATCAACGTTTTAGTGTGCTCTTTGTTGCAGTTAAGGAGTATTTTTCAAGACTCAAGATGATGAATACTCGAGTCTAGGATGCTATCAAATGCGAGTGAAGGACCTACCAGAGATGCGGCTTGAATCAAGATTGGTATATAAAATTATATATTATATTCTTTTTATTTAGTTATTGCAACCAGTATTGTACTATGATATTTCCTACGAAGAACGATATCCTCATTATTATATATTTTGTAATTATATTTTAGAGTAAACTACCATTTTGGTCCCTGTGGTTTGGGCACTTTTGTCATTTTAGTCTAAATCTCAAACTTTTTAAATCTGGGTCCATGTGGTTTTACTTTTATTGCCATTTTAGTCCAAAATTCAAAAACTCACTTTTTTTTATGTTACAACCTGTCTATTTTGTCTTTTTGTGTAGGGGTATTTTTGTCCAACTGATTTTCATTTAACATATTCTTAATTAAAAAACTAAATTAAATACATTTAGTTCCTTTAAATACCTAACCCACATGAGACATCATCTTCTTCCCCCAAAATAAAACCTTAACCCACCGGAGATCGAAGCACATCATCTTCCCAAAAAAAAAAAAGAAACCCAAGCCACATTTTGATTTTGTGCTTATCTGTGATCGATCATGAGCATGACAGATTTGATCGAGAAGAAAATCACCGGAAAATTGATGACATGGCACCGGAAGTGGATCACGAGGATGAGGAAGACGGTAGTGTTCATGAAGTTGATGACGTGGCACCGGAAGAGGTGGAGGAGCCTCCGCCACCGCCGTCTAAACCTGAAAAAAAGGTTAGGGTTTCGGTGTCGGTTCCGACGGAAAATAGGAGATCTTCTGGAAAAGGTGGACATAGTCTGAACTTGTTGCAGATATTTACTTAGCTTGATGATTGTTTTTTGAAAGCGTCAGAGAGTGTGAGTGAGGTTTCGAAGATGCTTGAGGCTAATCGATTGCATTATCACTCCAATTTTGCGGATAGTAAAGGTATATGAACAAGATCGGTTAATTTGTTTTTGTTTTTCATTAGCTGATATATATGATTGTAATGCTTTTGTTTTACAGGTCACATTGATCATTCTACGAGAGTTATGCGGGTCATTACCTGGAATAGGTCGTTTAAAGGATTACCTGAAATTAAACCACCATTGACGTTGCAGGGGATTCGTTGTGGGATTAGGGTTTTTTTTGGGAAGATGATGTGCTTCGATCTCCTGTGGGTTAGGGTTTTATTTGGGAGGAAGAAGATGATGTCTGTAAATGGGGTAAATGGGGAAATGTATAAAGGAATTAAATATATTTAATTTAGTTTTTTAATTAAGAATATGTTAAATGAAAATCAGTTGGACAAAAATACCCCTGCACAAAAAGACAAAATAGACAGGTTGCAACACTCAAAAAAGGGAGTTTTTGAATTTTGGACTAAAATGGTAATAAAAGTGAAACCACAGGGACCCAGATTTAAAAAGAGATTTGGACTAAAATGGCAAAAATGCCCAAACCACAGGGACCAAAATGGTAGTTTACTCTATATTTTATAAAAAGTGAACCTAGTTCCTACACCTATGAACTAATTGTTGATTCACATAGTTGTTTATTAAATGTTATACGAACCTGTGAACTAATTGTAGATTCACATAGCTGTTTATTAAGATTACATTTTTTGAAATCCTTTTCATTATTTTTTTTTCAAACCGAGAAATCATGGTTTTGTTCGTATGGTTTGTATAAGTACCTTTAAGGTCTATACAAACTGTACATAATCGGGTTTCATGGCATTCACTTGGCTTTTGATTAGACATTGTCGACGATGAGGTGTTTTTTGGTGGCCGGTGGTCAAAGGTGGTGATGGTGAGGTTTGGTTGAAATTAGAGAGAGATAGAGATAATTAAGAGAGAGAGAGAGGCTTAACTGAAAATTTTAACAAGGTTACTGCTAAAGGACGTAAGGTGTAATGGATTTTATAAATAAATGATTGTAACTGTAATTATCGAAGTTAAAGGACATTCATTGCAATACGATACAAACATAAAGGACGAAAAGTGTAATTTACCCTAAAAATAATGGTTAAATAACACCATGAACATAATTTCTCTGTCTATCTGTATCACTGATTCCTCTTCGTCTATTTATATCATTGTTTCAATAGCAAGGAGAGTATCCAATTACTAATACAAACAATATGTGGAAACTCAAGAGAGAAAGCAGTGCAGTTAGTTAGAAGAATATTTTAAAATCACATCATAATATGTAGAGATTGGGTTGCACACCCTACTACGTATGTAATATAGATTAGGGTTATCGGATTTTATCACCCTTAACTATTGATGTGACAACTCGCATTTTAGAGCTTTTTGTCATACCCTAGTATAACTTATATGAACACTTTGTTACTAGTTGATTTATATTGAATGTTTATGAGTTGATTATGTACTTGTTTTCTTTGCACTGATTGTGTGAGATAGTTGATGTGTACCTTGTATGGGTGGCTAATGTGTTGAATTATTATTGATTATGAGTAGTAAAATGTGTGTGAATGTATATGATTAATCCAATTGCACAAGGTCTTCGGGTCGTACACTACCCCCACGACCGCACACCTCTTGGCCGGATGGACTTGTCCTTGGCCCAAACTCCTATTGCTTATGCTTGGGTCCGCAACCCAAATGAAGTCCAATAGTGAGCCCAATGTGTTATACTTATGCGTATACATACACATGGTTGGTAGGGATCCTCATATCATGCAAACACAAAATAGAGTCAAAACCCTAACCTCCCTCACCCTCCTCTGAAGCCGTCGGCAGCTCCCCTCATCCTCTCTATCGAAGCCTTACCTCCTCGCACAATCTTCTTACACTATATCGATTGGTTTGTGTGTTGACTTTATTTAATTGGGTTTTGATTTGAATCTCTTTAATACATGCGGCTGTGATTTTTGTTGATATAGATTAGGATAATATGCATGAAAGGAATGACTCACTGAATGATGTGATTGCCGATTAAGATGAATGTTATGTTAGGAATTTTGGCTAAATAATAATTACATGAAACTCGATCCAACTGTTGATGTATCATGATGTATTTTGAATATGAATCATGAGCAAAGGTTAGTTTATGTAAGTGTGGTTGTTTGTGATTTGACTAATCTGTCGTGACATGTGCCTCTTGAAGTGTGTGTATATTGATAATGTTTTATCGGTGATGTAATGATTGTGTCTAATGTTTAAGTTCATGATATGTTTTGTTTGACTATGTGATGGTTAGGGTTTGGTGTTAGAATGAGGTCGACGAAACATGGGTTTCGCCATGTGAAGGTGGCGATGAAAACTTAGTCTTCCGTCATGATCTGTGTCGACGAACCAAGATGCCATCTTAATAGGATTAGTTATGTAGTAGGTATTGTGTATGATGCATAACTCCGAATTGTTTGGTTATAGATATGGCAGCAAGTGTTCATATTTGTAAATATAATATATGTGCATGTCACTAAAGTTCACGTGATGTTGCTGGTTAGTTGTAATCACGTCGGCTGTTGTTGATCATGTAATCATTGATTGTTTTGGTGGACCATGTGAGCACAAAAGACAATTCAAGCAGCCATTTATATAAGCACTAATTTGTTTTGGCCCAATCAAATTTTAGAATAAATTGGTTCGATCACCAATGCTGAATTACAACGATATCATCTGAGTGCATGCTACTAATGATTAAATTAGAATGATATAACATGTGTGCATGTTATTAATGCTGAATAAGAATGAGAAGTGTGATGGGCTGTTAGTAGTAGACCCACCTGCTAGATGTATTACGTGCCACACACATGGGATGTAGACTTGTATAAGGGTTAGGTACTTGTTACATGTTAAACGGTAACGCATGCGGCAAATGCAATCGGTGGAAGTATGTGTACCGTTGTGTGAATGACTTGCATATAAAACCCATACGCTGGTTATGAGATTTTACGATAAACGTGATAGATTAATGGAGTTGCATGATGAACAGTTATGACTTGATTAAACACATGTGTCTTACTTGTATGCTACTCGTGTAACGTGTATGTGGATATGTGAACAACGTGAACGTGAACTGATTTTGTGTATATGAACATCATACGCTTTGACTGATTATGTGCGAACAAGTAACTAATCTTACCGAGCAAACCAAGGTCAGTTCACACTCTTAAGGCCTATGGGATTCCCGGTGGGTTGGGAATGGGATTAAGAAGCTAAGACGAAACCTGTATATTCACCACTAATAGACTACACACCTCCATCCTTGGATTGGGAAGGACGCCTACACTAAACCTGCGTATTCTCGGATTCGGAAGAATACGGACCTCCGTCCTTGGATTGGGAAGAACGACTAGATTTAACCTGCGTATTCTCGGTTGGGTAGAATACGTACCTCCGTCCTTGGATTGGGAAGGACGCCAATATATATATAACTAGTCTAGTGGTTCACAACATGGGGTGCCCCCCACTGATTATGGTTTGGGAAACATAGAAAGCTGGTTAACATATGGTTGCAAACAAATTCATGGTTTTTGAAAGTACTTTAAAATGAACACCAACTATGAACTCGCTCAACTTTGTTGTTGACTCGTTGTTACATGCCTTACAGGCCTTTAGTTGCATATTTGTTGGAACTTGCTGTCTGGGAAGCTGGAGTGGTCATGGGTCAAGATACATGGAAACTGAACACAAGATAATGGCTTTTACATATGGTTTATAAAAACTTAATGAAAGAATTATGCTTCCACTGTATAGTGTGAATTATTTGTAACGTTGTAACACTTAACGTTAATATATGAAAGTTTTATTTAAATATAACTATGAGTTTAATGTGATTTGTGGCTTGGATCCTGGTACGTCACACGCCTAACAGGGACATTCTCTAGGTAGTGTTTTGAGGGTGTGACAGATTGGTATCAGAGCCATTGGTTATAGTGAACTTGGTTTTTAAAAGGGGAAAAACGATTATGTAAAACCAGACTATAACCGAACAGTTCTGAAAACATGAATACGACCATGACACTCAGCTCCGATTGCAAGGGTCGTCTCTCGTATACTCATTGTACTGCATAACTAGTGAACACTTACATATGATATTGCATGTGATTGCACGTTTAGGGCAACAGTATGAATTCATACATTACTTGCATGTGTTATAAGACTGATAGGGTGGTATTTCCCTAAACATTCATGACTTACGCTTTGTGATGCTCTTTGTTTGCTACTCGAGTTGAGGAACCATTTGACATGAGTTAAGAGGAGCTGAGATGAGCATGCAAATCACAATATTATTGTGGGTGCACACGTAATAATAATGTGGGGTGCATGTGAGTCCCAGTGAGGCTTAACAAGTGGAAAAGGGGTTCCATTCCATTATTTGACCGATGTGAAACATAACAAACCTATAGGGGTCATAGCAGTGATTATCCCCTACTCGAACGTGAACTCTTCATTCATCTCTGGATCCTTTTGAATCTCGATGCTATCGAGTATTACCAAGAACACCCATCTGAACACCTAGCGAACCATGTAGAATGTTAGGTGTTTATACGAGTGTCCCTAAGTTGGATGTCGCAGCGTCGAATGATTGATCGATACCTTTCTTACTCCCCTTCGTTTGCTGGAACTCATGTATTGACGTCTTAGATTCCGAAGTGTGACCACTTCTGCAACACTCTCGTAACAGACTGTGTATTACTCAGTCAACTTGCAAGAACGATGGACAAGAGGGTAAACGTAGTACTTTACTGACTTTAGCATTTGAACGACCCTAGTTACCGGTAGCAAACATCAACGATTTGACTCTAATCGAATCCTTAACCCTAGTCAACGACTTAGGAAAGTCAACTCTTAAGAATCAATTGGGAAATGAGCAATGACAATTGACTATAGGGTGGAATGTGAAACTGCCAGCACTATGAATAACGCCTGAGGACGTGACACGAAAAGTGACAGGATGAACTCTATAGGTGAAGGATTGTAGGACTTCGTTTCAAGCAACAACATTAGAGGTGACGGTCATGGCAACATCAAGGTATTCGTGATCATAGCATGCAGCATGGAAACGAAGGTGTAACACCTCGAATTTTTGTGTCCAATAATGTGTTAACACGTGTCATTTGTTTACACGTGGCATTGATACTAAATAAAGGACTAATTTTGACAAACCTTGAAAGTATATAAATTCGAGGGTTATAAATGTCAACAAGGGTAAATATACTGTATAGTAACCCTAAATAACGCTTGAACCTTCAAACGAATAATTCATAGATCGTACAGAAGCGAAACACGAAAGAAAGTGAGAGATTTCAAGCTACAGGGGTTAACTGTGTCAACATGTTTAATTATACCTCTGAGTGACCCTTTGACGTTCCCAAGGCTTTGTAACGGTATTATACACTCACTAAAATATAATGTATAAATTTCGCGAAGTTTCGTTATGAAACGAGAAAGTTACGATGGAATTCGTAGGAGAAGGGTTAAAAGCGTCAATAATGAAAGTTAAGGCTTTCTGAATAATTAATAAACTAATCAGGGACTTAACAACGCGGGTAAATAACACGAGGTCCTTAGTTGTAATTAACCGAGGGCCAAACCGCAAAGTTACCCCTTCAAACCCGAAAGGTCAGGTAAATCATTACGAAAGATTTCGTTATTAATTACCGGATTCTGATAATCATTACAAAAGATTTTAAAAATCTGAAAAACAGGCCCCTCGCGACCCGCGTAGTGTTTTGGCCTAAGTTGAGGCGGGCCGCGAGCCTCCTGTTTTACGCGCCTGATATTTGAATATTAGGCGACCCTCATTAAACATGCATGGAACTTCCATGCGGGTCGCGTAAAGCGCCCAGATGCAGAAAGTTGTAACTACTTGCCTTTTGGAGTCTTTGAACGATCAACCACCAATGAATGAGGCATGGGCACCCTACACTTGTCCCATATCACTTAGGGACACCTGCCCATGATCCATGATCAAATGTAGACTGAGTTGTGATGATCTTAGGAGCTTTCTTTGGCTATAAATAGCCACATTATGTGCATAACATTCACACAACACAAAACACATTCATCTGATCATTCCAAGAGCTCTCTAGCATCCATCTCTGCTCTATAAGCAAGAAACAACTTCTGTAAGTCGTTCAGAAGCATTTTGGTCTTGCATTTCCATAGTTTTAGCCTATAAACACAACCGTCGTAACTAACGGTTGTCATTACAATAACTTGCAAATGGTTCAGTCTTATGACGGATCAAAAGTAGTTTTGAGTAGGTAATTATGTGGGTAATAAACCTCTAAAAGGGTTCCCCCTGATCACCACTCTAACTATGTCAAATATCGAGTCAAACGTGCGGTTAAAAAGTCAACAGAAAGCTATTTTAGCGATTTATGCATAATCTGTAATGTACATACTAAGGAACCTGTTTTGATAATCATAAAACATGATAATAAGTATATAAACTTGTTTGCGCTCGTTTGAATCGACCGTTTGCTATATTGAACCGGTTCGGAGCCGAAAGTCACAAAAGTTTGACTTTTACTTTGACTTCAGTTCTGACCCGTTTTAGTGAGGTATAGATATGCCTTAGGACTCTCTTAGGACCAGGTCACATGTTGGTATAAACCTCTGTGATCGGTTCATGAGTTATCCGAGTCATTTGCGCATTTCCGTCATTCGCCTAAAAGTTGACCGTAACGGCCTTTTGAAATTAAAACGAGTATTTCGGACACGTGAATGGACCAGAACCTTGCTTATTAAATTATAAGCATGTCCTTAAAGTTTCACGTCAATCCGAGGTCTAGAATAAGAGTTATGCTAAATGGCGCATTTAAAGTAAACTTTAGTAATTAACGGCGCAATTAGCATAACACCTATCTAAGCCAAGATTTCGTCACCAAAACTTTTACCCACTGTATTAAAATAATATTTTGGGAATTTTAAAGATTTTTAATAATTTTTACCTCGCTCATAACCTGCGGTTATGGCTACGGTTCGGTAAATACCGAATATGCCCTTTTCGGCCAAAACATGAGTTCTACAAGGTCTTTTGACCCGATTTCAGTTGCTACTGATTTTAAATATTAAATAAGGTATTTTAAGCTTTATAAGCTGTTCGGGAAACTCAGATTTCCTGTAGAACTCGAAAAGCTCTTTAAAAGTCTTTAAAATGACCGAAAAGCCCCTACGGGGCATAATACTAACTTAAACTCGTTACGGGCATCACGGAAGGTATCCTACTGATACCACAACCTATTTAAGGCATATTGACTTAGGAAATAAGCGTACGACTCTCATGGTTAACCGTTTCGCCTATTGCGCGCACGGTTCGGCTTATGAAACTAGTTTTCATAAATTAGCCGATACGGGTCAAATTATATTATTTGGACCCCAAAATCCAGAGTGTGAACCATAAACCCGTATAAAACAAGTCTCTGAACTTGTTGGGTCAGAATCACACTCCATTCTCGGTTTTCGCCTTTTCGCGCGATTAAACCATATCTATATATATCGGAACCAACCGGTCTAGGCTACGGCCATTATAACGACTCGTTAGGATTCTAAGAGGTTAATTAAAACCTTCGTTCCAGATTAGGAGCCCCAGTAAAAGCTATCGGTGATTTAATCCAAATTAAGGAAATATACTTGCAAAGGTAAATACTTTAACTTATTTCCCCTATATGGGCTTGGGTTACGGTATATTAATACCGCTTGATTGAGCATTATATTCTTCCATCGCTTAGGTGGTTAATTAAATAATATGATCGGCTCATTTAAACAGTTTTGTTGCTTAAAAGCCTTTGGGGGTTTAATGACCGTTGTCCCGGATATCCTTGGCATCATTTTACGAAATGGCCACGACCATCGACATCCCGGTGTAGGCGTACACCCGGTATATATTGTCGACATTAAATTAAAAGACGTAGCCGTTGGTTTTTATACTACGGTTTTACGCAATGTGGTGTGTCTATAAATCTTTAACCCGGCACGACCCGGGCTACTGAACGCATAAAAGAACATGTAAAACGTTCACAAGATTTTATAATAATTTTCCCAAGTTATAAAAGAGTTTGTGCCTTGTGCATTCAAATCAATTTTAATAAACATTTTCAAATGTGTCAGTTGAATGTATTTACCAGTGTAAACTGACGTATTTTCCCCAAAAGATTAAGTGCAGGTACTATACGAAATGGGCTGGTATAGGCGTCCTAAGCATCGTACATAGTCTCGCAAACTCGATGCTGCATCTGAATGAACAATATTTATTATTTTGATCCGATGTGGATGTATTCAACTTCTGTAATACATTTGATATTACAACCAGAGGTTGAAGTTTATATATATTTATCTTAAGCTTCCGCTGTGCATTATATAATTGTGTGGTTTGACTATATTGTTGCCAACATCGTCACGGTAATCCCCCACCGGGCCCACCGGTGAAACACGTGGAAATCGGGGTGTGACAGGTTGGTATCAGAGCCAACATTGAGTGAATTAAACACTACCCTATTGTGTTTAATCTCAATGACAGAATTTGCACATACTTGAGTCTAGACAATAACTTAGGACAAATTCGGATTGATACTCCTTTTTGTCTTTATTTCCAATTCGATTTTTAATAAGTTTTGGAGCAGGAAAATGCCACCTGTTATATTCCGAGGAAGAGGAAGAGGAAGAAGAGGCAGAGGAGAAGTCGTGACACATCACGATAACGAAGCTGGACCATCTGGTACAAGACATCCTTCGATGACACGGAGCGAAGAGCCACAACGACGAAGAGATCTTTACGAACCCGCGAGGCATTCCACCTCGCACAGCTCGACGCCATCCTACCGGCACTCCTTTGGGCCAAATTCAGAAAATGATCCCAACAACCCACAACCTTCCTTCATACCTCTACAACGTTCGGTATCGCACCGAAATTACGACGACCCTACTCCCTACTACATAGGTCAGTTTAATCCAGCTGACTACATACAGGAACCTTCAGGTTTTGTTCCACTAGGGCCACAAGATCACTTCTCCGAGGAACATATGGATGAAGATACAGATCCAACTGAACCTGCGCGTGGTACGCCCACGCATCCAATAGAAGTCTCTGATGGGTCATCCTTCCATGGCACACCCTATCAAGGACCAGACAGTTTCCAAGCGTTGTTTGACCGACATGAGTGGTACTACACGCCACCTCAACAGACATCTCAACAACCGCGACATCCACAAGATCCCTCTGAGGATTCACGCTTTGAGGCAGTTACGCCACCACCTCCGCCACCGGCGCAACCAGTAATACCTGATCCGCCAAGGCGTAGGAGGACAAATGCTCGTATGTCTACACGAGGAGGAGGGGGTATCCACTTCAGCACCCCTCGACATTCTAGTAGTAGCCACTATCCGCCACTACAAGAGGAAGGACCTTCAAGTCCTATACAGGAGGCGAACTCCGCACCAGCTGCACAAAATTCGCCACCATTTGGGTATGACCAACCCATACCTGCTTACACGGGTCCAACGGCTTACAACCCGTTCGAACCATCACAAGCACAATACAACTACGGCTATGAGCGCGACCCATATGTGGTGTCGGCAAGATATAATGCGCGCTACCCGGACGGAGCACATGGAAACATGGGACCACCGGACTACTCAGCTCATGGGTATCCAATACCTCCCAGACCTCCAGTTCCGCATCAAGCGCCACAACCACGTTTCTCTCCTCCTGAACAGGAAGAAATACTCCATCGACTAGATCGTGTGGAGAGAGAGTTCGAGGAAGAAAAGAAAAGCCACCGAGGATTTCTCAAAGGCTTGGCAAACCTACTAAAGGGCAAAAAGAAGAAACGTGACCATTAGCCCTTAATAGTTGCACGAATGTAATTTCTACTTTGAAATAAGTCCCTGTGTGGACAACTTATCGTATTTCAGTCCCTACGTGGACTTATCTTTAGTCCTTGTATGGACATTTATCTTATGTCAGTCCCTACGTGGACTTACCTTTAGTCCTTGCATGGACACCTATCTTGTATTAGTCCCCGCGTGGACTTGTCACTTATTTTAAAACCTCTATGGAGGTATGTACTATTTGAAAGACCCGTTTAGGGCAATATGTAATTGTATTTGAGATTATGGAATGTATGTTATGAGTTTTGTTTTAAAATGTACAAAAATAAATCAAAACCATTCCTTTTATATTGATCTGCCTAAATAAAGAATCTTAAAAGGTGAAACCTAGCTTGGTGTCTTTTAAGATCCAGTCAAGATGGTACGACCTAATTGAAAAGATTCTGATTCCCTGTTAACCTCTGTACGCATGTTAACAATCATGGCAGATGTGATTCGTTAAAATCACGCACGTCATTCTTATACGATAATCCTTTAAGGATTTCAAAACCCAACTAAATGATTTATAAATCGTGGGTTAAATCACCAATAAAGGTGATCAATATTATTAAAACATCCATTAGTGATGTAGTGCCTACGGGCCAGTATTATAAAAACATCCATTAGTGATGTAGCGCCTACGGGCCAACCATGTTAAAACATCCATTAGTGATGTAGTGCCTACGGGCCAATATTATTAAAACATCCATTAGTGATGTAGTGCCTACGGGCCAGTATTATAAAAACATCCATTAGAGATGTAGTGCCTACGGGCCAATATTATTAAAACATCCATTAGTGATGTAGTGCCTACGGGCCAGTATTATAAAAACATCCATTAGAGATGTAGTGCCTACGGGCCAATATTATTAAAACATCCATTAGTGATGTAGTGCCTACGGGCCAGTATTATAAAAACATCCATTAGAGATGTAGTGCCTACGGGCCAACCATATTAAAACATCCATTAGAGGTGTGGTGCCTATGGGCCATAATAATTGTCTTATAAAGACAAAAGGCAGCAGTAGTCTATGACTCCCTGTCAGAAAAAGATAAAAGAACTACGGTTCAAATCTCTATGCCTTTGATTCTCAGGAGTCTAGGCTAAAAGTATAAAACATCCTCGTGATTAGGCTTTATGCCGCCAATACTATTTATATAGCTGAAATAGGATATATTCAAATCCTAATATGTAATGAAATAATAAGTTAACGAAATATGGTCTCTGTACCATGGTTGACAAATTGTCATAAAAGACAATTATATAATAATCTCCTGAATAAAATTTTGTTATCTTCTGTAACAGATTCAAGTTACAATGGCGGATCCCAACGGAGAGAATAGCCATACTAATGAAGATGACTACGACAATACGCCAGTGCAATTGACAGGCGCACAACTGAAGGCTCTGATTGACAATGCCGTTCAGGCAGCTCTTGATCGTCAATATACTGAGTCCCAAGGCAGAACCGTGTCAAAGCCACCCTCTAAACCAAAGACACACTCCAAACCACCCTCTCAACCCAAGAAAGATGACGACAAACACTCGTCCACTGAGAACAGCGTTCATCGTGATAGAGAATATACTGATGCATCAAATGCTAAGGGTTGCACTTACAAGTATTTTGTATCTTGTAAGCCCCGGGAATTTACAGGGGAGAAAGGTGCTGTGGATTGCATCACCTGGCTAGATGAGATGGACACTATAGTGGACATCAGCGGGTGTGCAGCGAGGGATGTGGTGAAATATGTGTCCCAGTCATTTAAGGGCGAGGCCCTGGCATGGTGGAGGGCGTTGGTGCAGGCATCTGGTAAGTCTGCTTTGTACAAGATGACATGGGAGGAATTTATTGCTCTCATTAAGGAAAACTACTGCCCTCAGCATGAGGTTGAGAAGATCGAGGCTGACTTTGTGTCACTGGTGATGACGAACCTGGACTGCCAGGCATATTTGACGAGTTTCAATACAATGTCTCGTCTGGTCCCATACCTTGTGACACCAGAACCTCGAAGAATTGCACGTTTCATTGGGGGCTTGGAGCCTGCAATAAAGGCGAGTGTAAAGGCCTCTCGACCGACGACCTTCAGGTCAGTTACTGACCTCTCCTTGTCTCTCACCTTAGACGCTGTCCGTCTGAGGACACTAAGGAACAAGGAGGCTGAGAAGAGAAAACGTGAGGATGATACCTCACGAAGATCCGGGAAGAAGCACCGTGGAAACGGTGAAGGCAAAAGAGGGTCGGAGGCAAAGAAGGATGGGCAAACTGGTGAAAGGCCCAACTGCAAGATCTGCAAGAAACCCCACTCTGGGAAATGCAGATTTGCATCAAACTCACAGTCGCAATCAAAGACTCTTTCCTGTGGACTATGCAAGTCCAAGGATCATAAGACTGTGGAGTGCAAAAAGATCAAGGATGCAACCTGCTATGGTTGTAATGAAAAAGGGCACATCAAGAGTAACTGCCCTAAGTATGCCAAGAAGACGGAAGAAACAAAGAAGTCAAATGCGAGAGTTTTTCGCATGGATGCAAAGGAAGCGGTCCAGAACGACAACGTGCTTACAGGTACTTTTCTCGTAAGTAATATATTTGCAAAAGTACTATTCGATTCTGGCGCTGATAAATCCTTTGTAGACCAGAAATTTTGCCAACTACTAAATATGCCTATCAAAACCCTCGATGTGAAATACGAAGTGGAGTTAGCAGACGGCACGATAGAAACCGTCTCGACTGTTCTAGAAGGATGTGAAATGTCCATTAGGAACCATTCTTTTCCTTTATCTCTACTTCCCTTCAAATTAGCGGGTTTTGACATTGTGCTAGGCATGGACTGGTTATCCCGTAATCAGGCCCAAATCATTTGCGGCAAGAGGCATATAGTGCTAAAGACTCCGAGTGGTGAATCACTTACCATTCGAGGGGATACGCAGTACGGATTGCCCGAAGACGTATCTATGCTGAAAGCTTCAAGGTGTTTGAACAGAGGCTGTGTAATTTACATGGCTCAGGTTATAATTGAAGAACCTAAGCCGAAGATAGAGGATCTTCCTGTCATTTCTGAATACCCCGAGGTTTTTCCCGAAGAACTACCTGGTTTGCCACCAGATAGACAAGTGGAGTTCAGAATAGACATCATTCCTGGAGCTGCTCCGATAGCAAGAGCACCTTACAGATTAGCTCCGACGGAAATGAAAGAACTGAGGACCCAGTTGGATGAACTGCTGGCGAAAGGTTTTATCAGACCTAGTTCATCTCCCTGGGGAGCACCAGTCCTATTTGTAAAGAAGAAGGACGGATCGATGCGGTTGTGCATCGACTATCGAGAGCTAAATAAAGTTACCATAAAGAACAGATATCCTTTGCCGAGGATCGATGATCTGTTCGACCAGCTGCAAGGAGCGAGCTACTTCTCAAAGATCGACTTAAGGTCGGGCTATCATCAACTAAGGGTCAGAGATGAGGATGTACATAAGACAGCATTTAGGACTCGCTATGGTCATTACGAGTTCCTAGTGATGCCTTTTGGGCTCACAAATGCACCGGCTGCGTTCATGGATCTCATGAATCGCGTCTGCAAGCCGTATTTGGACAAATTTGTCATAGTCTTCATCGAAGATATCCTTATATATTCCAAGAACCAAGCTGACCACGAGAAGCACCTCCGTTGCATTCTCAAATTACTACAGCGTGAGAAACTCTACGCCAAATTCTCGAAATGTGAATTCTGGCTAAGAGAGGTTCAGTTTCTAGGTCACGTTGTAAGTGAGCGTGGTATCCAAGTGGATCCCGCTAAGGTAGAGGCGGTCATGAACTGGCAAGAGCCAAAGACGCCTACCGAAATCCGTAGTTTCCTAGGTTTAGCAAGGTACTACAGGAGGTTTATTGAGAATTTTTCGAGGATTGCTGTGCCCTTGACTTCCTTGACCAAGAAGAAAGAAAAGTACATTTGGGGCCCAAAGCAGCAAGAGTCCTTCGAAATACTGAAGCAAAAGCTAAGCAACGCACCTGTGCTGACATTACCAGAAGGTACAGATGAATTCGTAGTTTACTGCGATGCATCACACACAGGCATGGGGTGTGTGCTTATGCAGAAGGGCAAGGTGATTGCCTACGCTTCAAGGCAATTAAAGGTGCATGAAAAGAATTACACCACCCACGACTTGGAGTTGGGTGCCGTTGTATTTGCACTGAAATTGTGGAGGCACTACCTTTATGGTATTAAATTTGTGATTTATTCTGATCACAAAAGCCTCCAGCACCTGTTCAACCAGAAAGAGTTGAACATGAGACAGCGCCGTTGGATGGAGACCCTGAATGATTATGACTGTGAGATCAGGTACCATCCCGGCAAGGCGAATGTAGTCGCCGATGCCTTGAGCAGAAAGGAAAGGGTAAAACCCATTCGAATCAATGCCAAGAGCATTGAAGTCAAGAACAATCTAATTGAAAGGATATTAGCTACACAGCGAGAGGCTGTGTTGGAAGCTAACTATCCAAATGAAAAGCTAGGAGTAACTGAGGAGCAGTTGACTCTTAGCAAGGATGGAATCCTTAGATTGAACGGACGTATATGGGTTCCAATTTATGGAGGACTACGAGATGTTATCCTCCAGGAAGCCCATAGTTCCAAATACTCAGTCCATCCTGGTGCAGACAAAATGTACCAAGACTTAAAGGCAAATTATTGGTGGATAGGCTTGAAAAAGTCTGTAGCCGCCCATGTAGCAAAGTGCTTGACTTGTGCTCAAGTCAAAGCCGAGCACCAAAAGCCGTCTGGCTTGCTACAACAGCCTGAACTTCCCGAGTGGAAGTGGGAATGCGTAACTATGGACTTCATAACCAAGTTACCCAAAACCAGGAAAGGAAACGATACAATATGGGTCATAGTCGATAGGCTGACTAAATCAGCTCATTTTCTACCCATCAAGGAGACGTATAGCTCCGATATGTTAGCCCAACTTTATGTAGATAAGATTGTAGCCTTACACGACATACCTGTGTCTATTATCTCCGACAGGGATACTAGATACACGTCTCATTTCTGGAAAAGTTTCCAGCAATCTTTGGGCACGCGTTTAAACTTTAGTACGGCTTACCATCCACAGACGGACGGTCAAAGTGAGCGTACTATCCAAACGCTAGAAGACATGCTTCGTGCATGTGCGATCGATTTAGGCGGTAACTGGGATAAGAATTTACCCCTGATCGAATTCTCCTACAATAATAGCTACCACACCAGCATAAAGGCTGCGCCTTTCGAGGCATTATACGGTAGGAAATGTAGATCGCCTGTTTGTTGGGCGGAAGTAGGAGAGGTCCAATTATCAGGACCAGAGATAGTTTTCCAGACAACGGACAAGATTGTCCAGATTCGGGAACGTCTCAAGGCTGCCCGCGATAGGCAGAAGAGCTACGCTGATCCGAAGCGTAAGGATTTTCACTTCGAAGTGGGTGAAAAGGTGTTGCTTAAGGTATCACCTTGGAAGGGGGTGATGCGTTTCGGCAAGAAAGGCAAACTGAGTCCGAGATACATAGGACCTTTTGAAGTCCTTGAACGTATCGGATCAGTTGCCTATAAATTGAATTTGCCCGAAGAGCTCAATGGAATTCATAACGTATTCCACATCTGCAATCTCAAGAAGTGCTTCGCCGATGAATCATTGGTGATTCCGCATACAGATGTGCATATAGATGAGAGCTTAAAGTTCATAGAAAAACCTTTGTCGATTGAGGATCGACAGGTAAAGAAGCTTCGCAGAAAGCACGTACCGATTGTAAAGGTCAAATGGGATGCTCGTAGAGGTCCTGAATATACGTGGGAAGTCAAAGCTAGAATGAAAGAAAAGTACCCCTATTTATTTGAGTAAATCTCGGGTCGAGATTTATTTTAAGGGGGTGAGGATGTAACACCTCGAATTTTTGTGTCCAATAATGTGTTAACACGTGTCATTTGTTTACACGTGGCATTGATACTAAATAAAGGACTAATTTTGACAAACCTTGAAAGTATATAAATTCGAGGGTTATAAATGTCAACAAGGGTAAATATACTGTATAGTAACCCTAAATAACGCTTGAACCTTCAAACGAATAATTCATAGATCGTACAGAAGCGAAACACGAAAGAAAGTGAGAGATTTCAAGCTACAGGGGTTAACTGTGTCAACATGTTTAATTATACCTCTGAGTGACCCTTTGACGTTCCCAAGGCTTTGTAACGGTATTATACACTCACTAAAATATAATGTATAAATTTCGCGAAGTTTCGTTATGAAACGAGAAAGTTACGATCGAATTCGTAGGAGAAGGGTTAAAAGCGTCAATAATGAAAGTTAAGGCTTTCTGAATAATTAATAAACTAATCAGGGACTTAACAACGCGGGTAAATAACACGAGGTCCTTAGTTGTAATTAACCGAGGGCCAAACCGCAAAGTTACCCCTTCAAACCCGAAAGGTCAGATAAATCATTACGAAAGATTTCGTTATTAATTACCGGATTCTGATAATCATTACAAAAGATTTTAAAAATCTGAAAAACAGGCCCCTCGCGACCCGCGTAGTGTTTTGGCCTAAGTTGAGGCGGGCCGCGAGCCTCCTGTTTTACGCGCCTGATATTTGAATATTAGGCGACCCGCATTAAACATGCATGGAACTTCCATGCGGGTCGCGTAAAGCGCCCAGATGCAGAAAGTTGTAACTACTTGCCTTTTGGAGTCTTTGAACGATCAACCACCAATGAATGAGGCATGGGCACCCTACACTTGACCCATATCACTTAGGGACACCTGCCCATGATCCATGATCAAATGTAGACTGAGTTGTGATGATCTTAGGAGCTTTCTTTGGCTATAAATAGCCACATTATGTGCATAACATTCACACAACACAAAACACATTCATCTGATCATTCCAAGAGCTCTCTAGCATCCATCTCTGCTCTATAAGCAAGAAATAACTTCTGTAAGTCATTCAGAACCATTTTGGTCTTGCATTTCCATAGTTTTAGGCTATAAACACAACCGTCGTAACTAACGGTTGTCATTACAATAACTTGCAAATGGTTCAGTCTTATGACGGATCAAAAGTAGTTTTGAGTAGGTAATTATGTGGGTAATAAACCTCTAAAAGGGTTCCCCCTGATCACCACTCTAACTATGTCAAATATCGAGTCAAACGTGCGGTTAAAAAGTCAACAGAAAGCTATTTTAGCGATTTATGCATAATCTGTAATGTATATACTAAGGAACCTGTTTTGATAATCATAAAACATGATAATAAGTATATAAACTTGTTTGCACTCGTTTGAATCGACCGTTTGCTATATTGAACCGGTTCGGAGCCGAAAGTCGCAAAAGTTTGACTTTTACTTTGACTTCAGTTCTGACCCGTTTTAGTGAGGTATAGATATGCCTTAGGACTCTCTTAGGACCAGGTCACATGTTGGTATAAACCTCTGTGATCGGTTCATGAGTTATCCGAGTCATTTGCGCATTTCCGTCATTCGCCTAAAAGTTGACCGTAACGGCCTTTTGAAATTAAAACGAGTATTTCGGACACGTGAATGGACCAGAACCTTGCTTATTAAATTATAAGCATGTCCTTAAAGTTTCACGTCAATCCGAGGTCTAGAATAAGAGTTATGCTAAATGGCGCATTTAAAGTAAACTTTAGTAATTAACGGCGCAATTAGCATAACACCTATCTAAACCAAGATTTCGTCACCAAAACTTTTACCCACTGTATTAAAATAATATTTTGGGAATTTAAAAGATTTTTAATAATTTTTACCTCGCTCATAACCTGCGGTTATGGCTACGGTTCGGTAAATACCGAATATGCCCTTTTCGGCCAAAACATGAGTTCTACAAGGTCTTTTGACCCGATTTCAGTTGCTACTGATTTTAAATATTAAATAAAGTATTTTAAGCTTTATAAGCTGTTCGGGAAACTCATATTTCCTGTAGAACTCGAAAAGCTCTTTAAAAGTCTTTAAAATGACCGAAAAGCCCCTATGGGGCATAATACTAACTTAAACTCGTTACGGGCATCACGGAGGTATCCTACTGATACCACAACCTCTTTAAGGCATATTGACTTAGGAAATAAGCGTACGACTCTCATGGTTAACCGTTTCGCCTATTGCGCGCACGGTTCGGCTTATGAAACTAGTTTTCATAAATTAGCCGATACGGGTCAAATTATATTATTTGGACCCCAAAATCCAGAGTGTGAACCATAAACCCGTATAAAACAAGTCTCTGAACTTGTTGGGTCAGAATCACACTCCATTCTCGGTTTTCGCCTTTTCGCGCGATTAAACCATATCTATATATATCGGAACCAACCGGTCTAGGCTACGGCCATTATAACGACTCGTTAGGATTCTAAGAGATTAATTAAAACCTTCGTTCCAGATTAGGAGCCCCAGTAAAAGCTATCGGTGATTTAATCCAAATTAAGGAAATATACTTGCAAAGGTAAATACTTTAACTTATTTCCCCTATATGGGCTTGGGTTACGGTATATTAATACCGCTTGATTGAGCATTATATTCTTCCATCGCTTAGGTGGTTAATTAAATAATATGATCGGCTCATTTAAACAGTTTTGTTGCTTAAAAGCCTTTGGGGGGTTTAATGACCGTTGTCCCGGATATCCTTGGCATCATTTTACGAAATGGCCACGACCATCGACATCCCGGTGTAGGCGTACACCCGGTATATATTGTCGACATTAAATTAAAAGACGTAGCCGTTGGTTTTTATACTACGGTTTTACGCAATGTGGTGTGTCTATAAATCTTTAACCCGGCACGACCCGGGCTACTGAACGCATAAAAGAACATGTAAAACGTTCACAAGATTTTATAATAATTTTCCCAAGTTATAAAACAGTTTGTGCCTTGTGCATTCAAATCAATTTTAATAAACATTTTCAAATGTGTCAGTTGAATGTATTTACCAGTGTAAACTGACGTATTTTCCCCAAAAGATTAAGTGCAGGTACTATACGAAATGGGCTGGTATAGGCGTCCTAAGCATCGTACATAGTCTCGCAAACTCGATGCTGCATCTGAATGAACAATATTTATTATTTTGATCCGCTGTGGATGTATTCAACTTCTGTAATACATTTGATATTACAACCAGAGGTTAAAGTTTATATATATTTATCTTAAGCTTCCGCTGTGCATTATATAATTGTGTGGTTTGACTATATTGTTGCCAACATCGTCACGGTAATCCCCCACCGGGCCCACCGGTGAAACACGTGGAAATCGGGGTGTGACAGAAGGTGACATTGACAAGGATTGACTAGGAAAACGACGGCAGTACTGGAAATTCTCATAGCGAAAACATCAACGCTGGAAATGATGCTCATGGAAGGGCATTTAGGGTTGAGGGGGGCGACGTCATGGATGGTGGCAACTTGGAAGTTTTTACGGGTAGCTAATCGCTTCGTCTCTGTCATGTTTAACCCAGATGCTTCTTGAAAGGCTGATGGCAAGTCAATTGAAGCATCATATGTTTGTAGGAATGCAAATTCAACCTTGTGGGACAAGTTTTCGACATCGATCTTCCTTCTACTACCCACGATGGTGTTGATGCAGTGGTCAGTATGGGTTGGTTAACCATACATCGCACAATTATACCCTTTGGGGGGAAAGTTGCCGTCTGTCACAAAATATCTGAGTGGTGCAACGGTTAGCGTCATTTCAGCAATGAAAGCCAGGAGTGTCCACGGAAGGATTACCCCGCCATGATAGCACTCGTTACTGATGTCAAGACTAAGGAAAAGAGGATCAAGAATCCACAAATTGTTCATAATTTCTCCCTAAGTGCTACTAGAAGAACAATCAGGTTTACCTTCACATCGTCAAGAGGAATATCAGATCAACATCATGTCAGAAGCAGCCCTTGTACTAGTATTCCTTATTGTCTTACACCAGAAAGGTTGCAGGAACTACCAAATCAATTGCAGGAATTATTGGACATGATTTTATCGGATCTTGTTTCTCGCTTTGGGGAACCTCAGTTATACCAGTGAAGATAAGCCTTTTCGTATATGTACTGATTACCGGCAATGCAACGAGTGGCAGTTAGGAACCGCTTGTTTCAACCATGTATTGACAACCCGTCGGCAAGTAGCAAGGGACAAATTTCCATTCGAGGATTGACTAACGAACGAATGATCATCAGATGGAGGTCCAAGAGGAGAATGCTCTTAGAACATCATATCGAACGCAATGCAGCCATTTCAACGTTGCGCACCATGATTATTGAGTTGATCAACACACCAGCAACTTCAGGGATCACATGAATCGACCGTACTTGTTAACAACGTTCTAAATCATGACCCGGAGGAAGGAGCACCATTGGTGGCATTGGTGTCCTATGTAGAACTTCTGAGGGAGGAGTCACACCGCGCGAAGTCTTGCTAAAAGGTAACTTCTAGATTCGAGAGGTAGATTTTTGGTCATAAAGACAACGAAGTGGGAAAGCAAGTGAATCTCGCTGAGATCCATTTCGTTAGAAACTGATCGACACCAAAGATCCCTCCAAGGATACAACAATTTCTTGGCCTCACTAGACACTATCACAGATTCATCACAAGATTTTCAAAGATCGCGCAACTTAAATCTCTTTAACACAGCTGGGTGTTGTGTTCGTGGAAGACAAAACAAGAGGACGTCCTTTCAGCCTTCAAATCCCAACTCTTCAATGCACTGGGCATCGTCTTTACCTAAGATTATGGGTGATCTAGCGGTATACCATGATGCTACGAATCAGAGTTCCAGTTACACGTTGATGCAACACGAGAGAGTGACGACTTACGTAATGGAGTACGAAGAGGAACTGCACGACGTATGCTCTGCGGTGGAAACCGTGGTCTTTGGAGTTAAGTGGGAGGCGTTACTTGGACGGTACCGAATGCACTACTTAAACCGATCACAAGGGCCTCCCGTGTACCCTGATTTCGAAAGGGCTAAATCATTTAATGGCGTCGCTGGATGAAACTTTAGGATGAATACAACTATGAAACTTGTACGTGAACGAGCTTTGCAGCTCCCTATCAACTCTAACTTACCTGGTCAGACCCGCTCTATTCAAACTGGGGAACAAAAGGAAGAGGATTTCCAAGTTGAACCCATGTGGGGAATGGAGAATCAGCCTTTGACAGGATGGACGATACTCGTTACCTCATGGAACGAATATGGAATCTCATTATACGGCAACTTTAAGGAACATGTGTTGAGCAAAGCACACCGGCTTCGATATTCCAACCGTCTGGGTTTTGATGAGAGGCATTAGGAGTTATAAACCTTGTACTGGTGATCGGGCATGAAGGCCCATCTAGCTAGGTATGGGAATGATGTTTGACTTGTGGGAAAGTCAAGGTGAAGTATTAGCAACCAGAAACACCTATATGGAAAGCGAAGACAGACTGCCATGGAGTTGGTCGATAGCCTACTTACAACTCGAAACGGAAACAATATCACCTAGATGATCGTTGATTGTCTCACGTAACCAGCACACTTTCTAGCTATCAAGGAAACGGATAAGTTTACTACACTTGCAGTCATCTACCTGAAAGAAGTGGTTGCTAGGCACGGGGTGCCAACTTCCATTATCTCGGATTGCAACCTACGATTTGCATCTGATTTGTGGCAAGCGATGCACAAATTCTTTGGCTCACGTCTAGACATGAGCACAGCATATCATCCACAGACGGATGAGCAGACTGAGCGCACCATCCAAACTCTTGAAGACATGCTTAGAGCATGTGTAATCGACATTGGTAATGGTTGGAAATGGCATATACCTTTAGTGGAGTTTTCGTATAACAACAGCTACCACACCAGCAACCAGGCTGCTCTGTTCGAGGCATTGTACGGACGGAAGTGCCGATCACCTCTTTGTTGGGCAGAAGTTGGAAACAGTTAAATCACTAGCCCAGAACTCTTCGTAGACTCAACAGAGAAGATTGCTCTAATACGACAATGAATGGCGGCAGTTCGTGACCGTTAGGAAGGCTATGCTGATAAGCGCGGGAAAACACTCGAGTTCCAGGTTGGGGGATCGAGTACTACTTAACGTCTCACCTTGGAAAGGTGTAGTTCGTTTTGGTAATCAAGGCAAACTCAACCCGTGGTACGTTGGATCTTTCGAAACAACAGAGAGAATTGGCGAGGTGGCCTACAGATTTAATCTACCCGACGAACTTAGTGGAGTTCACAACGTATTCCATGTGTCGAATCTGAAGAAGTGTCTGTCAGATGAAACCCACATAGTTCCTTTCAAGGAGCTCAACATCGATGATCAGTTGCGATTTTTCGAGGAACCAGCAGAAATCTTGGACCGGGAGGTCAAGATTCTCAAAAGCACCAGGATACCTATTGATCGAGTTCGTTGGAACTCCCATCATGGACCAGAGTTTACCTGGGAGCGAGAAGACCAAATGAAACACAAGTACCCCCAGTTGTTCGATAAAAGTACAACCACTACTGAGGCTGAAGCTACTGCGGAATTTCGGGACAAAATTCCAAACCCACGGGGGGATGATGTGACACCCCAGGAAAACCAGGAAAACCACGCAACCTAACTAGCTTCCTCAGTAACTACGTGCTAAATTTCGGGACGAAATTTCTTTCAAGTTGGGGATGATGTGACAACTCGCATTTTAGAGCTTTTCGTCGTACCCTAGTATAACTTATATGAACACTTTGTGACTAGTTGATTTATATTGAATGTTTATGAGTTGATTATGTACTTGTTTTCTTTGCACTAATTGTGTGAGATAGTTAATGTGTACCTTGTATGGGTGGCTAATGTGTTGAATTATTATTGATTATGAGTAGTAAAATGTGTGTGAATGTATATGATTAATCCAATCGCACAAGGTCTTCGGGTCGTACACTACCCCCACGGCTGCACACCTCTTGGCCGGATGGACTTGTCCTTGGCCCAAACCCCTATTGCTTATGCTTGGGTCCGCAGCCCAAATGAAGTCCAATAGTGAGCCCAATGTGTTATACTTATGCGTATACATACACATGGTTGGTAGGGATCGTCATAGCATGCAAGCACAAAATAGAATCAAAACCCTAACCTCCCTCACCCTCCTCTGAAGCCGTCGGCGGCTCCCTCACCCTCTCTCTCGAAGCCTTACCTCCTCGCACAACCTTCTTACACTATATCGATCGGTTAGTGTCTTGACTTTATTTAATTGGGTTTTGATTTGAATCTCTTTTATACATGCGGCTGTGATTTTTGTTGATATAGATTAGGATAATATGCATGAAAGGAATGACTCACTGAATGATGTGATTGCCGATTAAGATTAATGTTATGTTAGAAGTTTTGGCTAAATAATAATTACATGAATCTCGATCCAACTGTTGATGTATCATGATGTATTTTGAATATGAATCATGAGCAAAGGTTAGTTTCTGTAAGTGTGGTTGTTTGTGATTTGACTAATCTGCCGTGACATGTGCCTCTTGCAGTGTGTGTATATTGATAATGTTTAATCGGTGATGTAATGATTGTGTCTAATGTTTGAGTTCATGATATGTTTTGTTTGACTATGTGATGGTTAGGGTTTGGTATTAAAATGAGGTCGACGAAACATGGGTTTCGCCATGTGAAGGTGGCGACTAAAACTTAGTCTTCCGTCATGATCTGTGTCGACGAACCAAGATGCCATCTTAATAAGATAAGTTATGTAATAGGTATTGTGTGTGATGCATGACTCCGAATTGTTTGGTTATAGATATGGCAGCAAGTGTTCATATTTGTAAATATTGTTGATGCATGGAATGTCTGTTGACTATGTTTGCATTGAGTCTTAGGTCAAGATAAGTCAAAATAGGAGTTTGAAAGTAAAATTTAGGTGTAATGGTAGAGGTTTCGCTCATTAGGACAATTAGTGAGAGGGTTCGCTTATTTGTACAATAGAGGTTTCGCTTATAGGGTTTTAAGGGGGTTTCGCTCTTGTGTCATGTCATATGAGCGAAATCACAGGCACTATATATAGTAGCTATGAGCGAAACCAGGTCATTGAGTTGTGTACGTTGGAGCGGAACCCTTTCATGCTTGTGGTAACGAAACTCTGTCAAATTGTAATCAGAAAGCATCAATAGAGAAGAAATTAAAGAGGAAAAGCTGTGTAACTTCATGTGCATTGATTCCGCCTTTGTATTTGGAGATGAACTACCTTGACTGACTTTTCAGGGTCGCAAACCGGTCCAACAAGTGGTATCAGAGCTCAGGACGAGGAGTTCATACTACTACAGCTTGATTCTACAAGATTCTCTCATTTCTATTCACTTTGAACTGGTTCCTACGGTTGAAATGGCCTGATTTTCGAATATAACGTGTGAAACATAGTAATAACAAACCCTAGAAAGAATCAGATTAAAATACGGCTTAAAAATGGTAAAAACTGGTTAAAAACTAGGTTTCGCTTATTCGGACATCGAAGGGTTTCGCTCAAAATAACCATATTTCGCTTATACGAACAATCCTATTTCGCTCATACGGAAATTGGTGTTTCGCTCATAGGAACATTGATATCTCGCTCATACGTACATTACCTATTTCGCTCACAGGGTTTCGCTCTTAGGAACAGATCTGATTTCGCTTTTCTGTCAAAAGTTGATATTTCGCTTTTGTGACATTGCTATTTCGCTTTTTTGTCACAATAACTGCTATTTCGCTTTTTAGTCACTGTTTTACAAAATCTCGAAAATTTTTCTAAGTGTTTGCTGATTTTGCAGGTACACTCAAGATGGATGACATATTTTTGAATCCGTTCAGCGACATGTACGCATTTTCTGGAAATTCGGGAGACGATTCATCTACAAGCAAAAACAATGAAAATCCGTCGAATGCAAAGAAAAAGGAAGCTTGGGAATCTGAAAGTGCCTTTGGAACCTTCAATAAACCTCCAAAGCTAATGGCTATCGAGGAATACAGTCGGTGGTCAAGAAAGTTTGAAGATTGGTTGATGGCATTTGCATTTCCTAGCTGGAGGAGTCTGAAAACTGGTTATCAAGATGGAAAAAAAATGGTGAAACTTTAACATCAGCTGAGGAGATTGAATCATTTGTGGCTGAGCAAAAATGTGTGGCATTGTTATTTCAGTCCGTCCGGGAAGACATAATCTCATTGATCGATTATACAAATGCAAAAGATCTCTGGAAAAAGCTAGAAACTAAATGTCTAGGAAGTGCTGAAATTGCGAAAAGTAAAAAGAAACTTCTTAGGAAAGAATTTGATATGTTTGGCTGTTTAAAGAATAAGTCAGTCTGTAAAATGATAGAGAGGTTTGGTCATCTGAAGCTGGAATTAGCAAGACATGATATCATATATCCTGAAGATGAACTTATCGATAAATTGTTCGATTCATTGCCAGACGAGATGGATTGGAGATATTATGCGTTGATGCTTAAGAATACCATCAAGGATCCAGAAAAGTTGACTTTAGATTTGTTGATTGAAAAACTTGAAAGTCACCAATTGGAATTGAAGAAGACATACAAAGTCAATCACTCATCTTACCAGCAGAATTTGGATTTGTATTATCCAAAAAGCATGATGCCAAAAGCAACTTCTCCTAAGACTGCATTTTCTGCTGAGAATGTGTCCACAACAAGCAAAGAAAGTCCAGTAATCAAAGCAGTGGAAATCACAGTGGTTATCATAGTGGATCTTCATCATCTGCAAGCCATTCTGATGCAAAGAATCGTTTTCAATGTAACATCGCAATAGACTTAAAGAATGCTCAGAATTTTGACGAGGAGTCTGCTAAACAACAAATGATTTTCTTAGCATCAGTGTTGGAGTCATATGAAGGGTTAGTAGCAGGGAAGATAGGCAACACCAACCTAACGAAAGAGGACTATGATCAAATAGATCCTGAAGAAATGGAATTAATCGACATTCGTTGGTGTATGGCTAGTGCCGTTCGTCGAGCACAGCGTTTCATGGAAATAACTGGCAGGAAGACAACTGGTGGTCCATCTACCAAGCTGGGTTTTGATAAGTCCAAGGTGACGTGCTTCAAGTGTAAGCAGAAAGGTCACTTCAAGCGAGAATCAAGAAACGCATATGCTGATGAGTCGGAGAACCCTTTCAGAGAGGATTACTACAAGAAGGCGATTTATCACCAGAATAAATCCGAGCCGCCTAGATTGAAGCAGGTTGAAGACAATAAAGAGAAATCTAGAGCTCTTGCGGTGATTTATGATGATGAGGGTTATGATTGGAGTAAAGAGGTTCTACCGGAGGAAGATGCGGTTGGTTACGCATTCATGGCGAAAGCTGAACCTATTCCTTGGAAAGATAACCAAACTGAAGAGCAGAAGTATAAACACAGAAAAATGTTGGCTAAAAACAGAATAATTCAAATATCTGGTATCTATCTGGAAGCGAAGAGAGCGAGAAGATGGGATCCGGACAGGGAGTGTTATCTTGATCCATATGGAAATATTGTAGTTGATGACAAAACTCTTGATCTGGAAGCAATAATCAAGGAGTTCAAAGATGAGGATGATTATTGGCAGAATAAATGGTGGGGAACAGGAGATGAGAAAGAGAAAGAGAAGAAGGAGAAAGAAGAGAACGAGAAGGCAAAGAAAGTTGACACTGGGGTTATTGACACAACGCAGGAGTTAACTGTTGTAAACCTCGGAAAAATGGTTGATAAAGTGCTGGCTGCTAAGGCACTTGAGGTAGACTCTAACTCCGTGTCTGAGTCAAAAAGCCAGGTTAGTTCAAACTTGTCAACAAATGTGTCAGGTAAGAAGATTGATGGAAATGCTGATTGCAAAAATTGCATCAAAGAATGCAAATTTTGTAACACAGTCACGTATCTCAACGGTAAGAAAGTTGAAGATCAGACAGCAAAAGTCAGAAGCGTTGAGAATCAGATTCTTGATCGTGACAAAAGAGTTAAAGCTTCAACTGAACGGATAAAAGAATTAACTAACCAAATTGAAAATGATAAAATTGATCATGAAAGAGTTAAAAATGAAAATGAAAAGTTAATTCTTGAAAACCGTCAGATTTCTGAGAAGTTTGAAAAACTCAAAAGCACAATGAAAGATAATGATGATCGGAATGGTAAAACCTATAAAGAAAACGTTCAACTAAAAGCAGTGCTGAGAGTAAAAGAAGAATCAATCAACCAACAACTGGATAAAATCGCTAAACTGAAACTTAAATTTCAAGAGGCTGAAATCGAAAACGAGCGAATCCAGTTGAAACTTAAAAGTTACAGCTCCACAAGCTTTATTTTGCAACACATTGTTCCTAAAGCCATCGGGAAAAACAAAGCTGGCGAAGATGTTTATTCTGATGGAACCGTGGTGGGTTTTCATAGAGTTCTACCGCCGATTTTGGATAATTACACGAAAAAGCAATCTGGGTTGGTTGAAATTGAGGAAGAGAATGAAATGAAACTTCTGGATTCAATTGATGTTACGTTCACATCTTCCAATGACGATAGTGTCCAAAATGATGTTGTGAAAAGTGTTGTTGAAAATGTGCTAAAAACAGATAGTGACACTACTGAGGAAGATGAGTGTTTCTTGGACAAATACATTCCGAAACAAAAGTCCAAGAACAACTTAAATGAAGAATCAAATCTTGTCATGTACAAGATGTTTGGTTCAGATAAGTTGTTTTCGGATTCAGAGTTTCCGATTGAGAATGTTAATGTGAACAAATTGACAAATGTTTTCAAGTTGGTCGAAGTTGAGTTGTCAGAAGTGAACAATCTGAGTCAAACAAAGAGAAAAATGAGTTTTGAAAAAGATAAATCATACTACAAGAAATCTGTTGTTCCACCACGTTTTAATAATAACAAAAAACGGAACAATTAGTCGGGTGGTTATCAGGGTGGTAAGAATTATCAGAGAGGAAATGTTCAAAACAAAAGGTTTGTTGAGAAGAAAAAGTTTGTGAACAGTTCGAGTTCACTTGCTGATGAAGAGAAAGAGATTTTTTCAAAATCGAATGAAGAATTTTTTGAGAAAAGAGCTTCACAGGCTCAGTCTGAAGGCACAAGTCGAGTGGCTGATACTCGAACATGCTTTAGATGTAATCAAGTTGGTCACATTGCACGAAAGTGTACCAACGTGAAGCCTAAGACTGAAACTGTGAAGACTCAACAGAAGAAAGTTGAGGTGAAGGGTAAAGCACCAATCGTTGTTGAGAAAAAGAATGTGAAAAATGACAACATCAAAGTCAAAAATGAACCTGTAAAGAAGTTTGTAACTAAAAATGACAAATTTTACAAACGGGTTACATTATCTCAACAGGTTTGGAAACCTAAATCTGAGAAAAAGATTTCACCTTCTGAGGATTCAATTCAAGTTGATTATGATGCAAATTTTCCACCTCTAAAGGCTGAAAACTTTAAAATTCAAGTTACGAGAGTTAAAACTGTCAAGGTTACACCTAAGGCTGATGAGGCCTGGGTGGACACCATGTTTGACTAAGCAGTTTGAATTGTTGGAGCTTTGACGTGATGTCGTGGGTCACGCAAATTTAATCCCCAAACAAGTGTAGTTAGTGGTAGTAGGGTATCGAACTCAGGGAGTATGTGGAAGATGTGTCGATTATATAGCTTCGTACTTAAACTAATATTAAACTAAATTGCAGAAAATTAAAATTCAAGATTGTGGATTGTTGTTTTAGAAAACTAAATTAAAAACTAATTCAAATCAAAGTTGGTTGTAAACAATTAGGAGAGAACAATGATCACCCTAGGTTTCAGTTTCTTTAAACAGTTGTGTGCAATTTCACTAGAAAGACTTACATAGACATAACTCGTGTATACGTGATTGAAGTGATAAAAGGGAACAAAGTACTCGGATTAGATAACGCGAGGTTGTTTCCCGATGACCTATTAACCAATAACCAACCCTAACCCTTCCCGTGATATCTCGGTTGCCAACGGCACCAAGAACGTACGATTAAGACTAGAAATTGCAATATGGATTAACACACTACAAACAATCAAACATACACCATGACATTCAAGCAACGCAAGATATCATTCTAGAAATGCAGAAATTAAACACACAAAAGTTTCAGAAACATTCACCTAGGATGATCACCGAAGAGTTTAGCCAGACATGGCTCGGTGAATCATCATCAACATCAAACTATTGTTCATACGAATCAAAAGCACAAACCGAATGATTGAAATTGTTCACAAAACAAGCCACAAGCCAAAATTCGTCCCCAAGGTGTCCAAGAACCGTCCAATGATGAGATGATATGAAAAGACACACCAAAACCGAATATAAAATGGCAGTTACGTTTTTGGGATTGCAGCTCCACCGTAAATTACGGCTCCACCGTAATTTACGGTGGTCAAAATCTTGTTACGGCTTGAAGAGCCTGTATTACGGTGCAGAGAATAGCCAATTCCAGGTCTACCGTAAATTACGGTAGAACCGTAATTTACGGTACTCAGCAACTTTGTCTCCTTTGTTATTTCTTTTGTTCTTCTCTCGACCCGTTCTCCACCCAAGCCTCCAACACTGCCTTTTATCCATCTTTTAGCTCCTAAATCGTACCTGAAACATAAGCATCGTAGTTATCTAATTCAAGATAATTACACGGCTAATTGGAGGATTATTTCATCTTTTAACATGCTTAAGGGTTTTCCAAAGGACCACCCGTCACATCCCCACACTTAACCGTTGCTTGTCCCAAGCAACTCATCAACATGATTTTCAAAACAAGTGATCAAACCAAACCAAGCAAAACATGCAATTCTTTACCAACCCCTTTTTAACACCCAAGCAATGCACCCCTCACAAATTCTCTCCTCTCGGCTACAAGTGACAACTAGCAAAGATAAGCTAGACACACACTAGGCAAACGGGTGGTTGCACAATCATAAGCTTGTACCTGAATCGATCATTCCCCTAAAATGGGTCAAACATAAACGCAAATCAAAGGGACTTCAAGGTTGTAACGTGGCTAGGTGTATAGGTAGGAAATGGAATATATATGAGTAGTGAAAATTCGACCCGGTCTTTTTATTACAAACACAAAAACAACTAACAAAAATGCGCTACTATATATAAGACAATGAAACCCTCTCTCCTTTTTTTTTCTTTTTCTTATTGCTTTTCCTTTTTTTTTCAATCATACGATAACACATTAACCAAAACTACTTCAAACTCACAAAACTACTAATTCTATCACTAATACTACAAGACCGGGTCAAATTTGGGTAAATTTTCAAGTAAGTAGCTAGGGGGAACAAACGATAAGCTTTAAAGGCACAAAATGGGCAACTAAATGACCAAACCCCCGCCCCTTTCACTACCATGCTCATATATATAACTTATGAGGTCCAACCCCCAAATCCCACACTCGCTCACACCAACGACGAGGCTACCTAATGCCCTTATCCTTTCTACATTCATGTCTAACTAAGGATTCAAATCGCATTCAAGCACAAGTTCTAACGCACCCCCACCCGTAGCCACTCTCATCAAAGATTATTTATGTACATGTGTGGCTACAACTCTCACCAAGAATGAAAAGGGTAATAAGGGTTGCCGGTGCATTAACTTGGGATAAATTAGGGCGTCAAGATTTCACATTGTTTTGCTCGGCTTAAAATTTTTTCAAAAATCTTCAAAAATTTCCCCCCATCCCCACACTTGGGATACATTGACCCCAATGTATGGCTTTGGGAGGCTTTGATCACTACCTCAATCAACATCCACAAAAATCTTATCATCTCAAACCCCAAATTTCTTTTTGTATTTTTTTTTTCATTTTATACTTTTTTTTTTCATTTTAAACACGACACCACCAACAATCGCCAACCCAATAATCAACCACATGATCAATCACCACCCATCCTCCCAACCATAATCAACATAAACCAACAAATATATACAAACTATACAAAAGAGAGAATACCACCTGATCAATAGTAGCGCGGTCCTGGAGGCCCAAAGATGGATGACATCATATCATTCCACTCTCCAAACCCGAATGCGCCGCTACTGCTTCCCTCTTGTTGTTGTGGTCCCTCTTGTCGCCTTGGGTCAAGCCACTGAGAATGGTGGAGTGGTGGGGTCGGATATGAAATACTACCATCATAAGGCGGCAGTGAGGCATAGTCCACGTGTTGTGGATCCTTAACCACCGGCCTTCCGGCATGCCAATCCGCATGCATCCGCCTCATTTGATCATCATGATATCTGTTATTAGCGTCCACCTCTCGAGAGTATGCGTGGGTACGGTTCCATGACTCATTGCGATCGAAGCTATGTTTTAATGACCGCTCTATGCTTGCACTATTCCTTGTGTTTTGGTCATACAACGTCCTCTCCGGCCCCGACCAAGTATCAAAAATGGACGCTGGAGGGCGTTGGCTCTCGATCACCTCTTGCATTGAACCACTATAAGCCCATCCCGGCTCATACGGTTGCTGCGTGTAGTCGTAGAACGTACCACCATGACCACCACCAAAAACCCCAAAACCAACATTTGCACCCCCCTGCGGCTCGTCTGCATAGTCCTCATCCCCACTAGGAACCAACTCTTCATCGCTTTCCGGCTCATCCGGCTCTCCCGGTAACAACTCCCTTGCACCCAATTTCAACGCCCTCCACCGTTGACCCTCCGATTTCAGCTTGTGATAACGTTCAGACTGAGTATACGTCCAAACGTTTCCCAACCTATCCAGAGTAAAAGGCTGGTGCCTTTTCGTTAAACCTCGGTCCTCAGATGTGAGTGCCTTCTGCTGTTTCATTAAACCCGTTATGATGCGACAGTACGGGACAATGTCTCTCCCGTATTTGTTCCGGCATATCCACAAATGGTGCATAATCAGGTAACGTATTGGAAAGCGTGGAGATCCATGCATCAATGAATACAGAACAGGTATCTCTGGAAACCTCACCTGTTCTTTATCGCCTCTTCTTGGGATGACATTAAGCAAGCAGATTGTATGCAATAGCTTGGCTTCTATCTTCAAATTTTTCCGGTATAACACGCCACCGTACCTACCGGGCAAAAACAAATCCGCCAACATGTCGTTCCATCTCACGTGCTTCTCTGGTTTGAGCAATAAATCATCAAGCGTGGGAATCATATACTCCTTAGCTGGGAGACTGTCATACTTTCCCAGCTTCTTCAACGTATCGAATGACATTTCAACGGGCACCCCATGTACCATCCCGATCAACTTCATTTGTGATGGCTTGTGGAAGTTGTGACATTTAAGTGTTGCTATCCACTCCTGAATCTCAGTCATAAATAGATTGCTCTTATCTTTGTCAAAACACTTGAGCGCTCCTTCCCAGCCCAAAGCACGAAACTTAGCAAACACCCCGAACTGGCCAAACTGGGGTTCATCAACCTCTTTTTCACAGATAAATGCGGCTGCTTTATTTTTCAACTTGTTCATGCAGTCGTTATAAAGGGTTGGCTGCCAAATCTCGGTTTGGTCATCCAACGACCCCGAATTCCACACCGGCTTATCACTTGGGTCTAACTCCATCTGTTCTTCTTCGCCTTCACTTTCGCTTTCACTAACCCTACCCATATATTGTCTCTTCTTTGATGGTTGCTCCTTTTGCTTGCCCTTGCCCTTTGATGAAGATGAACTTGAACCCGCTTTTTCCTTGGTCCTTGCCATTTCCTACACACACGAGGCGAACAACAAAAACAAACACCAAATTAAACCCTCTTTTCAAAATCCTCCCCACACTTGCTTGTTGTCATGGTTGTAGATGTTAGTGAACCTAAAGTGTATCAAGAATTTTTCAAAAATTAGGCATGGTGTCTCTACAATGTAGAGCATCCCAAAAGTTCACTACTTTAACAACAATGCCTACATATACAACCATCAACCATGTTCAATAAACCATTCCATTATACTATCTCAACAACAAGCAAGTGGGCAAGAACACATAATCTAAATCACCTTGTTTTTCACAATGTATCACCATAATATAGCAAAGTAAGTGTTCATACCTTGTTTCAAGATGAAATAGTGCTTGTGAAACCAAAAATCCCAAAACCCCCAAATTATCTCAAACTAGGGTTTCAAATTTCGACCCCAAAATTGTGTTTTCTCTGAAATCTCTCCTCACAATCACAAAGCTTGTGAAAAATTAGTCAATTTAGACCAAGATTCCACTTGATTTGGACAGAAATTGAAGGTTTTATGAGAGAAGGAAGGTGGAAGAACAATGGAGGTTGTGGGTTCTTAGAGAAGAAGATGATGGTGGAAAAGTGAAAAGTGAATGGATGGATAGGGTTGATTCACGTGACCAGGGTTTATTGTATTAGATTTTGTTATATATTTTTTTTTTTATATACATGCGGACCCCTACCGACGGAGACAAAAAATCAGCGTACCGTAATTTACGGTCTCACCGTAAATTACAGTGAGACCTGAATGTCCATTCTTGCACCGTAGTACAGTAAAGAACTACCGTAAAGCCCCAAACATTTTCAATGACCACCGTAAATTACGGTAATACCGTAATTTACGGTAATCACTGAATCAAAATTCTTTCACCGTAACTCAGTAGAGTTACACCGTAAAATTCACACTTTTTGAACATCCACCGTAAATTACGGTTGTACCGTAATTTACGGTGCTCGCTGGGCAACTCTACTTTGGCAAAAATTGAAATTTTATGTGACAAAATTTTTTTAGGTTTTTAAGTTTTTCGATTTTTTTTTTATGTTTTTGTTTTAATTTTTTCAAAAACTGGTAAAAATTACCCTACCCCCTCAAAAATCCCGTGTTGTCCTCAACACAATGTAAGAGCAATTCGCAACCCGAATATCCCCACACTTGTTTCGAACACGGACTTCGAGAAACTAAGGCAATTGTGCAAATATACAAACAAAACAACACGAAACTACTATGTACACTACCACCAAACCTGGGCCTCTTATGGTTGTTCCTCCTCAACCGGGCGTAAGATGTAGCCCGCTTTGTCAAGCTCCAAGTTGTTGATGTCATTTCCTTCCAAGTACGGCTTCAAGCGGTGACCATTCACCGTTTGTTTTTTTAATGTTCGCTCGTCTTGAATGTCAACATCTCCGAACCTTCCCACTCGTCGGACAACGTAAGGGCCCATCCACTTGCTCTTGAGTTTCCCCGCGAACATTTTCAACCTTGAATTGTATAACCACACTTTTTGACCCACTTCAAAGTTCTTCTTCTTTATCTTCGCATCATGAACTTTTTTCAGTTTGTCTTTGTATGCGGATGCACACTCATACGCTTGGTCCCTTATCTCCTCAATTTTATTCAGTTGAAGCTTCCTCGCCCGACCCGCTTCATCATAGTCCGCATTCACTGTTTTAATTGCCCAATATGCCCTATGTGCCAACTCCATAGGCAAATGACATCCTTTCCCGTAAACCATTCGATACGGAGTGGTATCAAGTGGGGTTTTGAAAGCCGTGCGATACGCCCACAATGCGTCATCAAGCTTGCTTGACCAATCTTTCCTATCCGTTCTAACTGTCTTCATTAGAATTTCTTTGATTTGCCGGTTAGATACCTCCACTTGACCACTCGTTTGCGGGTGGTACGGTGTAGCCACACGGTGATTCACACTATATCTCTTTAGAAACTTTCCAAAATTGAAATTTTTGAAATGTGAACCACCATCACTTATTATCACCCGAGGTACACCGAAGCGAGAAAAAATATTGGATTGCACAAACTTACATACAACGGAATGATCGTTGGTCCTTGTGGCAATAGCTTCAATCCATTTCGACACGTAATCAACCGCAACCAATATGTATAAAAACCCATTTGAGTTTGGGAAAGGACCCATGAAGTCTATTCCCCAAACATCAAATACCTCCACTACCAAAATTGGTTGCAACGGCATTTCATCACGTTTCGAAATGCTTCCCATTCTTTGACAATTGATGCAATTTCGGGCATACTCACGAGCATCCTTGAAAATCGTGGGCCAATAAAACCCACTCGATAACACCCGATAGCCTGTCTTATTCCCACTAAAATGGCCCCCACATGCGGATGAATGAGCATGGGTCAATATCTCTAAAACATCAGTTTCGGGAACACATCTTCTTATCACTTGGTCGGCCCCGATTTTGAACAAGTCGGGTTCGTCCCATATATATTGCTTCACTTGACTAGAAAACTGTTGTCGTCTCTTCTTAGTCCAATGATTTGGAATCGCACCCTTGGCCAAATAGTTAACGTAATGAGCATACCAAGGGGCAACATAAGTAGAAACGGCCAACAATTGTTCATCGGGGAACCGTTCATTGATTTCACTTGCATCATCTACACCTTCCAACGGGATTCGGGACAAATGATCCGCAACAACATTCTCACATCCCTTTTTGTCTCGGATTTCAAGATCAAACTCTTGTAACAATAAGACCCATCGAATCAACCGCGGCTTTGCATCCTTTTTCTCCATCAAGTACCGAACCGCACTATGATCCGAGTAAACCACTACCTTGCTTCCCCAAATATACGAACGAAACTTATCCAAAGCATACACCACCGCTAATAATTCCTTCTCGGTTGTGGTGTAGTTAAGTTGTGCTTCGGATAAAGTTTTGCTCGCATAGTAAATAACCACCGGTTTCTTGTCAACCCGTTGACCCAAAACTGCACCAATATTAGTATCACTTGCATCACACATTATCTCGAACGGCTTTGACCAGTCGGGTGGTTGCAAGATAGGTGCCTTGACCAAGTGTTTCTTCAAAACAGTGAAAGCTTGCATACACTCGTTAGTAAAATCAAACGGGACATCTTTTAATAACAAATTGCATAAGGGTTTGGTGATAACACTAAAACCCTTAATGAAGCGTCGATAAAAACCCGCGTGTCCCAAGAATGACCGTACACCCTTAACATTTTTAGGAGGTGGCAAAGATGATATTACCCGTATCTTTGCCTTATCCACCTCCATCCCTCTTTCCGAAATCACATGTCCCAACACAATGCCCTCTTGCACCATGAAATGACTTTTCTCCCAACTTAGCACTAAATTTTTCTCAACGCACCTTTTTAAAACCTTTTGCAATTCGTTGAGACAAGCATCAAAAGTAGTGCCAAAAATGGAGAAGTCATCCATGAATACTTCGAGCGACTCTCCAACCATGTCCGAGAAAATACTCATCATACATCGTTGAAAAGTTGCCGGAGCATTACACAAACTAAATGGCATTCGCCTAAAGGCAAAGATGCCATATGGACATGTGAAGGTGGTCTTGTGTTGGTCATCCGGGTGTATGGCAATTTGATTATAACCCGAATACCCATCTAAGAAGCAATAATATTTTTGACCCGACAATTTTTCAATAATTTGGTCAATAAAAGGTAGCGGGAAATGGTCCTTAGAAGTGGCGGCATTCAATTTCCGGTAGTCAATACACACCCGCCACCCGGTAACCGGTCGGGTGGCAATTTGTTCACCACTTTCATCCTTGACTACTTGAATGCCGGCCTTCTTAGGCACAACTTGGGTGGGACTCACCCAAGCACTATCCGAAATCGGATAGATGATTCCTGTAATGCCCATAAATTTAAAATCATTTTTATAGAAATAAAAAGAATAATAGTAATTATTTATTAAGGAAACCCTAAATGAGACACCCAAGTAAATTGGCATGAACCCTAAAAATTTTTAGAACAATCGGAATCAGGATCAGGGCCCCTAAAACTCAGGGGGGGCAAAACCCTAGTTACGATTATCTAAATAACTTGCTGGCCGTTTTGAATTTTACAATTTTATCAACTCAGCTAAGCTACTTAGACACGAAGCTACCTATAGAAAATAGGTGACCACTCGCGTAGCGCGACACGTATAGGGGTTACCCCTCGCGCTACGCGACAGGGACAAATTTCGTCTAACATAAATTACCAATAGCGTAGCGCGACGCCTATAAGTGATACCCCTCGCGCTACGCGACGGAGTCAAAATTCGGGTATAAATAGAGGAGTCTGGGACTTGATTTCTGGCACAAAATCGACGGAAAAACTCACAATATACACAGAGTTATAGTCGTTTTACTTCAATTAACACATACACTATTATCGAGGTGCTGCCACAATCAGGGTAATTACTCGATCGCTATTACGATTCATTGTCCGGAATCAATATATCCCAAAGAATATCTAAGTGCTACCCATATTTGGGTTATGTTTCATCTATCATCGGTAATCCGATGACTGAGCCGAAGCAGTGTACTTTATCGTTGTCGATGATTCGATATACGAGCCGAAGTACTGTACTTTATCGTTTGTCATTTTGATAAATGAGCCGAAGTATTGCACTTGGACATTCATTGTCCAAATTGATCTCGGGGAATTATCGTAATCGTTGTATTGATCACTAACTCTGTTTTGTGTGCTTTATGGTGAAATTAGGTTAAAAGATTAATCAATAGTCGAAACTCTGCCCATATAAATCTAAAATATTAGCATAAGGTAGCTTCACTTTGGAGTTATTAAGGTACGGATCCTTACCCCACTCTTTATTGCTTCATATTCAAATTGTTATAAAACCACTAAATTACTATATATGTTAGAAACTCCTCACGTCTTTGATTATCGATTCGTTTGACAGTCCGTTCGATTCCTATCATTTGATTTAACTTTCATGTCATGCGATAGTATTATGTTGTTATACTCATTATCGCATGTTCCCATATATGTTCCGTTTTGTTATGAAAATAAGTTTTATAAGTTATGTGAATAAGACCATTTGTACTCTGATACCCTGAGTATCGCTTCTCGTGGAGTGTCCCACGAGCATGTTGTTGTGGCATCAACATCATGTGCTCCATCCGTGACGGAGAGATCAGTTCACGGCGTCTCTTAAGTACAAGTGTGGTACATAAGGCTATTAGGAGGCGTATGGATCGATCCTAGGATTTAAGTATAAGGAGGTGGATAACGGGTATGCCAATTCGCCATCTCATGTGATAAGTATGCAGGAGTAGCTACCTGTGTATTGTCACGTTTTAAGTTTGCTCATGGGTACATCCGTAAGATATGACTACGAAATTTTGTTCTTGCATCGTATTATTTTCGCCTAAAAGTTCCATCCGGATAAGATTTCATATGAAGCGTTTATTTGTTATCTAAGCCTATAATTCCGTACTGAGCATTCGGCTCATTCCGTAAACTTTTTGTATATACAGGTCCACAGGTTACTTTGGGAGGGGAAAAGAGAGAAGAATAAAGCCTAGGAATAAATCTGAAGATGTTAGTTAATTAAGATGAATGTCTCCGCTTGTATATTAATCTTAATTTTAAAAGCCGTGTGGTTATATCCTTATCAAATAAATAAATGGAATTATGACTTTTGTTTCTGCTACTGTTATTGTGACACGCCAGCCCTTCCGGGTTGGGGTGTTACAGCTATGGTATCAGAGCAAAGGCTCTTTCCTGTAGAAAACTTGAAGATAGTAATTAAGACCTGTGAGGAATGGGTAGATATCTATGATAGGATTCAACTTGATCTCTTATTTGATTTAACTCCTATGTCTATTCTTATAGATGCCTCCTCGTCGTCCGCCACGTAGGAATACTCGTACTAACCATGAACGTAACAACACTTCTTCGAATGAGACTGCAGTTGATTCAAACATGATTAATGCTATCAACCAGGCTGTTGCTGGGTTGCTTCCAAACCTTGTTGCCCAAACAGCTGAGGCTGTTATTCAACAAACTCGTCATCCAGAACGCACTAACACTAATCCAACCTCTGGTGGAAATACCACGAACAATATTACTTATAGTATAGACATATGGATTAGTAAATTCCAAAAACAAAAGCCGAAATCCTTTAGTCACGCTACTAATCCAGTCGAAGCGAGAAACTGGATAGCTCACATTGAAAAGATCTTCGGGGTTCTTGGAGTTCCGGAGCAATACAAAGTTAGACTGGCTACCTACAAATTTGAAGATGACGCACAAACTTGGTGGGAAGGATATAAGCAAGTCAAAGGAGGGGATGATTTTGACGCTAATCTTTCATGGGTCGACTTTCGTAATATCTTTTACGACAAGTATTTTTCGACCGCTGATAAAGAAGCTTATATCAGGGAGTATGCAGTGATTCGACAGGGGAATGATGAACCAGCCTCTGAGTTCATTACTCGATTTTCAAGGTTGGCTAGTATTGTAGGAGATGTTGCAGGATCAGCAGAAGTCCAGGCAGAAAAATGCAAGTGGGCAGTTAATGATCGAATTCGGAAATCGATCATGTATATGAAATTTAAGGATGTCACCGAAGTTGCTGATGCAATCAAAACTTTTGAGTTCGAAAGGAAAGAATTTTTATCCCGAACTGGGGATAATAAGAAGAGAAATAGGGAAGGCCAATTTAAGCAGGAAATCGGCCAATCATCCACTACGCCACAACATCAAGATCGCAAAGCACAAGGAAATCAAAACTTTGGAAATCAAGCACGTCCATGGCAACCTAGACTTCAAAACCCGAGGCCTGCTCAAAACCAGATTCAGTTGTATGCAGAACCTATTAGAACTCAACCACTGAATCAGATTACATATCCACTATGTAATACTTGTGGTAAGAGACATCAGGGCGTATGTCACCGAAGTACAGGAGCATGCTTTAGATGTGGCCAAACTGGACACATGATCAAGGAATGTCCTAAGAAAGATACTAAGAAGAATAATCAACCCAATGTTGGAGGAAGAATTTTCGCACTTTCCGCTACTGACGCTGCTAATATTCCAGGTACTGTATCTGGAACCCTTCAGATTGGTGAACGTAGTATCTATGTGTTATTCGATACAGGAGCGACTCATTCTTTAGTATCCCATTCGTTTACTAAGTATCTTCCGATAAGACCAACTCTCTTAGATCATACTTTAACCATTTCCACTCCCATAGGAACTTCGTCCGTAATCACTTACGTATATAAGGATTGTCCGATCCGTATTGAATCTATTGTGTGTAAGGCAGACCTATTTCCAATACATATGTGTGACTTTGATGTTATTCTAGGAATAGATTGGTTGTCTAGACATCAGGTAACTATAGATTGTCATTCTCGCCGTGTTATTTTCGGTAATCTTCATCATCCTGATATTATATATCAGGGAACTCAAGCTCATAAATCTCTTAAAATTATCTCTGCGCTTAAGGCTCGAAAATCCATATCAAACGGTTGTGCTGGATTCCTAGCATCGATTAAGGATATTTCTGCTAGTATTAAGAGTATCGATAGCCACTCCGTTGTCCGTGAATATCCTGATGTATTTCCGGATGAACTTCCGGGATTACCACCCGACCGTCAGTTAGAATTCACCATCGACTTGATCCCTGGTGCCGAACCTATTTCTAAAGCTCCATACCGTATGGCCCCAATGGAACTAAAGGAGTTGAAGGAACAATTGCAAGAATTGTTAGATTTAGGATTCATAAGACCCAGTGTTTCACCTTGGGGTGCTCCGGTCTTATTTGTGAAGAAGAAAGACGGTAGTATGCGTTTATGTATTGACTACCGAGAGCTGAACAAGATTACTATTCGTAATCAGTATCCTCTGCCTCGCATTGATGATCTCTTTGATCAACTTCAAGGGGCTCAGTTCTTCTCAAAAATCGACCTAAGGTCTGGGTACCATCAGTTAAAGGTCAAGAATGAGGATGTTCCCAAGACCGCTTTTCGTACTCGATATGGTCATTACGAATTTTTGGTTATGCCCTTTGGGCTAACTAATGCACCCGCAGTCTTCATGGATTTGATGAATCGCGTATTTCACCAATTCCTAGACAAATTCGTTATTGTCTTTATCGATGACATTCTGGTGTATTCTAAGAGTCGCGAAGAACATGAAGCACATCTACATATAGTACTTGGAACCTTGCGGCATGAGAAGTTGTACGCGAAGTTTTCCAAATGTGACTTTTGGCTTAGCCAAGTGTCATTTCTAGGTCATGTTATATCAGCAGAGGGAATTATGGTAGACCCAACAAAGGTTGAAGCTATTACAAAATGGCCAAGACCCACTTCTGTTACCGAAATACGAAGTTTCTTGGGTCTTGCTGGCTATTACCGAAGATTTGTTGAAAGATTCTCGGTAATTGCTTTACCACTCACAAAACTCCTAAGGAAAGGGGTGAAGTACTCATGGAATGAGGAACAAGAGAAAAGCTTTGAAGAATTAAAGAAACGACTTGTATCCTCTCCGATACTCGCTCTCCCTTCTGGATCAGGGGGTTACCAAGTCTACAGTGATGCCTCAAAGAAAGGATTAGGTTGTGTGCTAATGCAACATGGGAAGGTTATCGCTTATGCCTCCCGTCAGTTGAAGCCTTATGAAGTTAACTACCCTACACATGATTTAGAATTAGCCGCAGTCGTCTTTGCACTTAAGATTTGGCGACATTATCTGTATGGTGAAAGTTGTGACATCTTTACCGACCACAAGAGCCTCAAGTATATATTTACGCAGAAGGAGCTAAATATGAGGCAAAGAAGGTGGTTAGAACTTTTAAAAGATTATGATGCAAATATTCAATACCATCCAGGCAAAGCCAATGTTGTAGCTGACGCATTAAGCCGAAAGAATTCCGGGACTATATCTTGCCTACAAATTCAACCTCATATTAGGAGGGATCTCGAAAGGATGGACATTTGGCTTCAGGTTAGTAAATCTGATGGATATCTAGCTAGAATGCAGATTGAACCCAACCTCATATCCCGGATCAAAGATGCACAAAAGCAAGATGGAGAACTTTGGGCAATTGTGCAAAATCTCGAGGTGGGTAAGCAATCTGAATTTAGTATAGACCATCAGGGGGTGATTTGGTGCGGCAAAAGACTTTGTGTACCCGATGACTCCACCCTTCGTGAGTCATTGTTAGCCGAAGCTCACAGCTCACCATTTTCGATTCACCCAGGATCTACCAAGATGTATAGAGATTTAAGACAGAACTTCTGGTGGAATGGCATGAAGGAAGACGTTGCTCGATACGTAAGTAAATGTCTCACTTGCCAACAAGTGAAAATTGAACACAAACGAGCAAGCGGTCTGTTGCAGCCATTGGATATTCCCATATGGAAGTGGGATGAGATCACAATGGATTTTGTTACTGGCTTACCTAAGACATTCAAGAAGAATGATGTTGTATGGGTTGTTGTCGATAGATTATCAAAGTCCGCACATTTTATACCAATTCAGCAAGGATTTTCGGTTAATAAGTTATCCGAAATATTTCTTCAAGAAATTATTCGACTCCATGGCACACCATCTTCCATTGTTTCCGATAGAGACCCACGTTTCACCTCACGATTTTGGAAAGGTTTTCAGGCAGCTTGGGGGACACGACTAAAGTTTAGTACGGCTTTCCATCCACAAACAGATGGGCAGTCAGAACGTACGATTCAGACCTTGGAGGACATGCTCCGAGCATGTGCACTTGAATGGTCTGGAAACTGGGATGAATATCTATGTCTTGTTGAGTTCGCTTACAACAATAGTTGGCAAGCAAGTATTGGCATGGCACCTTTTGAACTTTTGTACGGTAGGAAATGTCGCGCACCCATATGCTGGGATGAAGTCGGAGAAAAGATTATTGAAGGGCCAGAATTAGTTCAGATTACAAATGAAAAAGTCATTATAGCCCGAGAAAAACTGAAAGAAGCTCAGAGTAGACAAAAGAGCTATGCAGATCAAGATAGACGACCCCTCGAATTTAAAATTGGTGACCACGTATTCTTAAAGGTATCACCTTGGCGTGGTGTTCGTAGATTTGGAATTAAAGGGAAACTTAGTCCCCGTTTCATCGGTCCATTTGAAATCCTTGAAAGAATTGGAGAAGTGTCATATCGACTGGCTTTACCGCCTCAACTCTCTCACGTTCATAACGTTTTTCATGTATCCTCTTTAAGAGGATATAATTATCATCCACTCCATGTCATTAGTTATCCGTTACTTTCAATTCACGAAGATTTGTCCTACGAAGAGGAACCAGAAGCCATCTTAGATCGACAAGAAAGGGTTTTACGTAGGAAAGTAATCCCGTTCGTTAAAATCCTTTGGAAAAATCACTCTGAACGCGAAGCAACATGGGAATCCGAAGAATCAATTCGTTCTCTATACCCTAATCTATTCTCGCAATAGAATTTTAGTCGAGTAACGGTAAATCTTGCTATTTGATATATGTTCATTTGTTTCTGTTTACGGTCATTTATGCTTTACTTTATGAGAAGATATTTTAGCTATAACTAAGTATATCTATGTAGGAAATTTCAGTACTAATAGTCACTCTAAGTATCTGAAAATCTCTATTAAACTTTTCATACGGTAAGATATCTTAGTAAGAAGGACCATTAAGGCACATATATAAGGTAATTGACAAGTTTAGTCATAACCTTAGCTATGAATTTCAAATACCCATGTGTAGTTAGAAAATTCGGGTTATATAAGTTAGTAACTCTGCTAGGAAAGTTTCGTTTCTGTTACTTATACGATAGGTTATATTCTTATTTGCAAAATTTCGAGGACGAAATTTCTTTTAAGGGGGTAATAGTTGTAATGCCCATAAATTTAAAATCATTTTTATAGAAATAAAAAGAATAATAGTAATTATTTATTAAGGAAACCCTAAATGAGACACCCAAGTAAATTGGCATGAACCCTAAAAATTTTTAGAACAATCGGAATCAGGATCAGGGCCCCTAAAACTCAGGGGGGGCAAAACCCTAGTTACGATTATCTAAATAACTTGCTGGCCGTTTTGAATTTTACAATTTTATCAACTCAGCTAAGCTACTTAGACACGAAGCTACCTATAGAAAATAGGTGACCACTCGCGTAGCGCGACACGTATAGGGGTTACCCCTCGCGCTACGCGACAGGGACAAATTTCGTCTAACATAAATTACCAATAGCGTAGCGCGACGCCTATAAGTGATACCCCTCGCGCTACGCGACGGAGTCAAAATTCGGGTATAAATAGAGGAGTCTGGGACTTGATTTCTGGCACAAAATCGACGGAAAAACTCACAATATACACAGAGTTATAGTCGTTTTACTTCAATTAACACATACACTATTATCGAGGTGCTGCCACAATCAGGGTAATTACTCGATCGCTATTACGATTCATTGTCCGGAATCAATATATCCCAAAGAATATCTAAGTGCTACCCATATTTGGGTTATGTTTCATCTATCATCGGTAATCCGATGACTGAGCCGAAGCAGTGTACTTTATCGTTGTCGATGATTCGATATACGAGCCGAAGTACTGTACTTTATCGTTTGTCATTTTGATAAATGAGCCGAAGTATTGCACTTGGACATTCATTGTCCAAATTGATCTCGGGGAATTATCGTAATCGTTGTATTGATCACTAACTCTGTTTTGTGTGCTTTATGGTGAAATTAGGTTAAAAGATTAATCAATAGTCGAAACTCTGCCCATATAAATCTAAAATATTAGCATAAGGTAGCTTCACTTTGGAGTTATTAAGGTACGGATCCTTACCCCACTCTTTATTGCTTCATATTCAAATTGTTATAAAACCACTAAATTACTATATATGTTAGAAACTCCTCACGTCTTTGATTATCGATTCGTTTGACAGTCCGTTCGATTCCTATCATTTGATTTAACTTTCATGTCATGCGATAGTATTATGTTGTTATACTCATTATCGCATGTTCCCATATATGTTCCGTTTTGTTATGAAAATAAGTTTTATAAGTTATGTGAATAAGACCATTTGTACTCTGATACCCTGAGTATCGCTTCTCGTGGAGTGTCCCACGAGCATGTTGTTGTGGCATCAACATCATGTGCTCCATCCGTGACGGAGAGATCAGTTCACGGCGTCTCTTAAGTACAAGTGTGGTACATAAGGCTATTAGGAGGCGTATGGATCGATCCTAGGATTTAAGTATAAGGAGGTGGATAACGGGTATGCCAATTCGCCATCTCATGTGATAAGTATGCAGGAGTAGCTACCTGTGTATTGTCACGTTTTAAGTTTGCTCATGGGTACATCCGTAAGATATGACTACGAAATTTTGTTCTTGCATCGTATTATTTTCGCCTAAAAGTTCCATCCGGATAAGATTTCATATGAAGCGTTTATTTGTTATCTAAGCCTATAATTCCGTACTGAGCATTCGGCTCATTCCGTAAACTTTTTGTATATACAGGTCCACAGGTTACTTTGGGAGGGGAAAAGAGAGAAGAATAAAGCCTAGGAATAAATCTGAAGATGTTAGTTAATTAAGATGAATGTCTCCGCTTGTATATTAATCTTAATTTTAAAAGCCGTGTGGTTATATCCTTATCAAATAAATAAATGGAATTATGACTTTTGTTTCTGCTACTGTTATTGTGACACGCCAGCCCTTCCGGGTTGGGGTGTTACAGCTATGGTATCAGAGCAAAGGCTCTTTCCTGTAGAAAACTTGAAGATAGTAATTAAGACCTGTGAGGAATGGGTAGATATCTATGATAGGATTCAACTTGATCTCTTATTTGATTTAACTCCTATGTCTATTCTTATAGATGCCTCCTCGTCGTCCGCCACGTAGGAATACTCGTACTAACCATGAACGTAACAACACTTCTTCGAATGAGACTCCAGTTGATTCAAACATGATTAATGCTATCAACCAGGCTGTTGCTGGGTTGCTTCCAAACCTTGTTGCCCAAACAGCTGAGGCTGTTATTCAACAAACTCGTCATCCAGAACGCACTAACACTAATCCAACCTCTGGTGGAAATACCACGAACAATATTACTTATAGTATAGACATATGGATTAGTAAATTCCAAAAACAAAAGCCGAAATCCTTTAGTCACGCTACTAATCCAGTCGAAGCGAGAAACTGGATAGCTCACATTGAAAAGATCTTCGGGGTTCTTGGAGTTCCGGAGCAATACAAAGTTAGACTGGCTACCTACAAATTTGAAGATGACGCACAAACTTGGTGGGAAGGATATAAGCAAGTCAAAGGAGGGGATGATTTTGACGCTAATCTTTCATGGGTCGACTTTCGTAATATCTTTTACGACAAGTATTTTTCGACCGCTGATAAAGAAGCTTATATCAGGGAGTATGCAGTGATTCGACAGGGGAATGATGAACCAGCCTCTGAGTTCATTACTCGATTTTCAAGGTTGGCTAGTATTGTAGGAGATGTTGCAGGATCAGCAGAAGTCCAGGCAGAAAAATGCAAGTGGGCAGTTAATGATCGAATTCGGAAATCGATCATGTATATGAAATTTAAGGATGTCACCGAAGTTGCTGATGCAATCAAAACTTTTGAGTTCGAAAGGAAAGAATTTTTATCCCGAACTGGGGATAATAAGAAGAGAAATAGGGAAGGCCAATTTAAGCAGGAAATCGGCCAATCATCCACTACGCCACAACATCAAGATCGCAAAGCACAAGGAAATCAAAACTTTGGAAATCAAGCACGTCCATGGCAACCTAGACTTCAAAACCCGAGGCCTGCTCAAAACCAGATTCAGTTGTATGCAGAACCTATTAGAACTCAACCACTGAATCAGATTACATATCCACTATGTAATACTTGTGGTAAGAGACATCAGGGCGTATGTCACCGAAGTACAGGAGCATGCTTTAGATGTGGCCAAACTGGACACATGATCAAGGAATGTCCTAAGAAAGATACTAAGAAGAATAATCAACCCAATGTTGGAGGAAGAATTTTCGCACTTTCCGCTACTGACGCTGCTAATATTCCAGGTACTGTATCTGGAACCCTTCAGATTGGTGAACGTAGTATCTATGTGTTATTCGATACAGGAGCGACTCATTCTTTAGTATCCCATTCGTTTACTAAGTATCTTCCGATAAGACCAACTCTCTTAGATCATACTTTAACCATTTCCACTCCCATAGGAACTTCGTCCGTAATCACTTACGTATATAAGGATTGTCCGATCCGTATTGAATCTATTGTGTGTAAGGCAGACCTATTTCCAATACATATGTGTGACTTTGATGTTATTCTAGGAATAGATTGGTTGTCTAGACATCAGGTAACTATAGATTGTCATTCTCGCCGTGTTATTTTCGGTAATCTTCATCATCCTGATATTATATATCAGGGAACTCAAGCTCATAAATCTCTTAAAATTATCTCTGCGCTTAAGGCTCGAAAATCCATATCAAACGGTTGTGCTGGATTCCTAGCATCGATTAAGGATATTTCTGCTAGTATTAAGAGTATCGATAGCCACTCCGTTGTCCGTGAATATCCTGATGTATTTCCGGATGAACTTCCGGGATTACCACCCGACCGTCAGTTAGAATTCACCATCGACTTGATCCCTGGTGCCGAACCTATTTCTAAAGCTCCATACCGTATGGCCCCAATGGAACTAAAGGAGTTGAAGGAACAATTGCAAGAATTGTTAGATTTAGGATTCATAAGACCCAGTGTTTCACCTTGGGGTGCTCCGGTCTTATTTGTGAAGAAGAAAGACGGTAGTATGCGTTTATGTATTGACTACCGAGAGCTGAACAAGATTACTATTCGTAATCAGTATCCTCTGCCTCGCATTGATGATCTCTTTGATCAACTTCAAGGGGCTCAGTTCTTCTCAAAAATCGACCTAAGGTCTGGGTACCATCAGTTAAAGGTCAAGAATGAGGATGTTCCCAAGACCGCTTTTCGTACTCGATATGGTCATTACGAATTTTTGGTTATGCCCTTTGGGCTAACTAATGCACCCGCAGTCTTCATGGATTTGATGAATCGCGTATTTCACCAATTCCTAGACAAATTCGTTATTGTCTTTATCGATGACATTCTGGTGTATTCTAAGAGTCGCGAAGAACATGAAGCACATCTACATATAGTACTTGGAACCTTGCGGCATGAGAAGTTGTACGCGAAGTTTTCCAAATGTGACTTTTGGCTTAGCCAAGTGTCATTTCTAGGTCATGTTATATCAGCAGAGGGAATTATGGTAGACCCAACAAAGGTTGAAGCTATTACAAAATGGCCAAGACCCACTTCTGTTACCGAAATACGAAGTTTCTTGGGTCTTGCTGGCTATTACCGAAGATTTGTTGAAAGATTCTCGGTAATTGCTTTACCACTCACAAAACTCCTAAGGAAAGGGGTGAAGTACTCATGGAATGAGGAACAAGAGAAAAGCTTTGAAGAATTAAAGAAACGACTTGTATCCTCTCCGATACTCGCTCTCCCTTCTGGATCAGGGGGTTACCAAGTCTACAGTGATGCCTCAAAGAAAGGATTAGGTTGTGTGCTAATGCAACATGGGAAGGTTATCGCTTATGCCTCCCGTCAGTTGAAGCCTTATGAAGTTAACTACCCTACACATGATTTAGAATTAGCCGCAGTCGTCTTTGCACTTAAGATTTGGCGACATTATCTGTATGGTGAAAGTTGTGACATCTTTACCGACCACAAGAGCCTCAAGTATATATTTACGCAGAAGGAGCTAAATATGAGGCAAAGAAGGTGGTTAGAACTTTTAAAAGATTATGATGCAAATATTCAATACCATCCAGGCAAAGCCAATGTTGTAGCTGACGCATTAAGCCGAAAGAATTCCGGGACTATATCTTGCCTACAAATTCAACCTCATATTAGGAGGGATCTCGAAAGGATGGACATTTGGCTTCAGGTTAGTAAATCTGATGGATATCTAGCTAGAATGCAGATTGAACCCAACCTCATATCCCGGATCAAAGATGCACAAAAGCAAGATGGAGAACTTTGGGCAATTGTGCAAAATCTCGAGGTGGGTAAGCAATCTGAATTTAGTATAGACCATCAGGGGGTGATTTGGTGCGGCAAAAGACTTTGTGTACCCGATGACTCCACCCTTCGTGAGTCATTGTTAGCCGAAGCTCACAGCTCACCATTTTCGATTCACCCAGGATCTACCAAGATGTATAGAGATTTAAGACAGAACTTCTGGTGGAATGGCATGAAGGAAGACGTTGCTCGATACGTAAGTAAATGTCTCACTTGCCAACAAGTGAAAATTGAACACAAACGAGCAAGCGGTCTGTTGCAGCCATTGGATATTCCCATATGGAAGTGGGATGAGATCACAATGGATTTTGTTACTGGCTTACCTAAGACATTCAAGAAGAATGATGTTGTATGGGTTGTTGTCGATAGATTATCAAAGTCCGCACATTTTATACCAATTCAGCAAGGATTTTCGGTTAATAAGTTATCCGAAATATTTCTTCAAGAAATTATTCGACTCCATGGCACACCATCTTCCATTGTTTCCGATAGAGACCCACGTTTCACCTCACGATTTTGGAAAGGTTTTCAGGCAGCTTGGGGGACACGACTAAAGTTTAGTACGGCTTTCCATCCACAAACAGATGGGCAGTCAGAACGTACGATTCAGACCTTGGAGGACATGCTCCGAGCATGTGCACTTGAATGGTCTGGAAACTGGGATGAATATCTATGTCTTGTTGAGTTCGCTTACAACAATAGTTGGCAAGCAAGTATTGGCATGGCACCTTTTGAACTTTTGTACGGTAGGAAATGTCGCGCACCCATATGCTGGGATGAAGTCGGAGAAAAGATTATTGAAGGGCCAGAATTAGTTCAGATTACAAATGAAAAAGTCATTATAGCCCGAGAAAAACTGAAAGAAGCTCAGAGTAGACAAAAGAGCTATGCAGATCAAGATAGACGACCCCTCGAATTTAAAATTGGTGACCACGTATTCTTAAAGGTATCACCTTGGCGTGGTGTTCGTAGATTTGGAATTAAAGGGAAACTTAGTCCCCGTTTCATCGGTCCATTTGAAATCCTTGAAAGAATTGGAGAAGTGTCATATCGACTGGCTTTACCGCCTCAACTCTCTCACGTTCATAACGTTTTTCATGTATCCTCTTTAAGAGGATATAATTATCATCCACTCCATGTCATTAGTTATCCGTTACTTTCAATTCACGAAGATTTGTCCTACGAAGAGGAACCAGAAGCCATCTTAGATCGACAAGAAAGGGTTTTACGTAGGAAAGTAATCCCGTTCGTTAAAATCCTTTGGAAAAATCACTCTGAACGCGAAGCAACATGGGAATCCGAAGAATCAATTCGTTCTCTATACCCTAATCTATTCTCGCAATAGAATTTTAGTCGAGTAACGGTAAATCTTGCTATTTGATATATGTTCATTTGTTTCTGTTTACGGTCATTTATGCTTTACTTTATGAGAAGATATTTTAGCTATAACTAAGTATATCTATGTAGGAAATTTCAGTACTAATAGTCACTCTAAGTATCTGAAAATCTCTATTAAACTTTTCATACGGTAAGATATCTTAGTAAGAAGGACCATTAAGGCACATATATAAGGTAATTGACAAGTTTAGTCATAACCTTAGCTATGAATTTCAAATACCCATGTGTAGTTAGAAAATTCGGGTTATATAAGTTAGTAACTCTGCTAGGAAAGTTTCGTTTCTGTTACTTATACGATAGGTTATATTCTTATTTGCAAAATTTCGAGGACGAAATTTCTTTTAAGGGGGTAATAGTTGTAATGCCCATAAATTTAAAATCATTTTTATAGAAATAAAAAGAATAATAGTAATTATTTATTAAGGAAACCCTAAATGAGACACCCAAGTAAATTGGCATGAACCCTAAAAATTTTTAGAACAATCGGAATCAGGATCAGGGCCCCTAAAACTCAGGGGGGGCAAAACCCTAGTTACGATTATCTAAATAACTTGCTGGCCGTTTTGAATTTTACAATTTTATCAACTCAGCTAAGCTACTTAGACACGAAGCTACCTATAGAAAATAGGTGACCACTCGCGTAGCGCGACACGTATAGGGGTTACCCCTCGCGCTACGCGACAGGGACAAATTTCGTCTAACATAAATTACCAATAGCGTAGCGCGACGCCTATAAGTGATACCCCTCGCGCTACGCGACGGAGTCAAAATTCGGGTATAAATAGAGGAGTCTGGGACTTGATTTCTGGCACAAAATCGACGGAAAAACTCACAATATACACAGAGTTATAGTCGTTTTACTTCAATTAACACATACACTATTATCGAGGTGCTGCCACAATCAGGGTAATTACTCGATCGCTATTACGATTCATTGTCCGGAATCAATATATCCCAAAGAATATCTAAGTGCTACCCATATTTGGGTTATGTTTCATCTATCATCGGTAATCCGATGACTGAGCCGAAGCAGTGTACTTTATCGTTGTCGATGATTCGATATACGAGCCGAAGTACTGTACTTTATCGTTTGTCATTTTGATAAATGAGCCGAAGTATTGCACTTGGACATTCATTGTCCAAATTGATCTCGGGGAATTATCGTAATCGTTGTATTGATCACTAACTCTGTTTTGTGTGCTTTATGGTGAAATTAGGTTAAAAGATTAATCAATAGTCGAAACTCTGCCCATATAAATCTAAAATATTAGCATAAGGTAGCTTCACTTTGGAGTTATTAAGGTACGGATCCTTACCCCACTCTTTATTGCTTCATATTCAAATTGTTATAAAACCACTAAATTACTATATATGTTAGAAACTCCTCACGTCTTTGATTATCGATTCGTTTGACAGTCCGTTCGATTCCTATCATTTGATTTAACTTTCATGTCATGCGATAGTATTATGTTGTTATACTCATTATCGCATGTTCCCATATATGTTCCGTTTTGTTATGAAAATAAGTTTTATAAGTTATGTGAATAAGACCATTTGTACTCTGATACCCTGAGTATCGCTTCTCGTGGAGTGTCCCACGAGCATGTTGTTGTGGCATCAACATCATGTGCTCCATCCGTGACGGAGAGATCAGTTCACGGCGTCTCTTAAGTACAAGTGTGGTACATAAGGCTATTAGGAGGCGTATGGATCGATCCTAGGATTTAAGTATAAGGAGGTGGATAACGGGTATGCCAATTCGCCATCTCATGTGATAAGTATGCAGGAGTAGCTACCTGTGTATTGTCACGTTTTAAGTTTGCTCATGGGTACATCCGTAAGATATGACTACGAAATTTTGTTCTTGCATCGTATTATTTTCGCCTAAAAGTTCCATCCGGATAAGATTTCATATGAAGCGTTTATTTGTTATCTAAGCCTATAATTCCGTACTGAGCATTCGGCTCATTCCGTAAACTTTTTGTATATACAGGTCCACAGGTTACTTTGGGAGGGGAAAAGAGAGAAGAATAAAGCCTAGGAATAAATCTGAAGATGTTAGTTAATTAAGATGAATGTCTCCGCTTGTATATTAATCTTAATTTTAAAAGCCGTGTGGTTATATCCTTATCAAATAAATAAATGGAATTATGACTTTTGTTTCTGCTACTGTTATTGTGACACGCCAGCCCTTCCGGGTTGGGGTGTTACAATTCCCGCATCCAACCATTTAATTACCTCTTTTTTTACTACCTCCCTTAGGTTTGGGTTCAACTGCCTTTGAGCTTCTCGTGTCGGTTTGGCATCTTCGGTTGTGATAATTTTATGCATAACAATGGATGGACTAATTCCTTTGAGGTCGGCAATCGTCCATCCTATAGCACCCTTGTTCGCTTTTAACACCTCCATCAACGCTTGCTCTTGTGCCAACTCCAAATTAGAGGCAATAATGACCGGTAAGGTGTCATTATCCCCTAAAAATACATACTTCAAGTGGCTAGGCAAGTCCTTGAGCTCTAACTTTGGTGGTTCCTCCAATGATGGTTTAGTACCCGAATCGATTTCCACCGGTAGACCCTCGAATTGGTGGGTCCATGGTGGTCTACCTTCTTTCATTGCCATAGCATCTTGTGCTTCCTCTTCAACCCGTAGTGCATAAGCATGTACCTGTTCAGAAAAGTCACACAGGCAAATATCCAAACCATCCTCCTCATACTCATGCGGGTTGCATCCATCTACTATGTCTGCCATGAAACACTCATCAACACCGTTAGCATTAGAATTGTTAGTAAAAACATTCAAACGCATTTTTCTGTTTCCAAATGCCATATCAACTGTACCAAATCTACAATCGATAATAGCATGTGCGGTGCTTAAAAATGGCCGACCCAAAATTATGTTTTGTTGTTGTTTAGGGTCCACCGATGAGTAATCCAAAACTAAGAAGTCCACCGGGTAATAAAACTCATCAATTTTTACAATAACATTTTGAACCATACCCCGAGGCAACTTATGAGACAAATCGGCCAAAACAACCGTCGTCTCCACCCTTGCTAATGGACCAAAGTCATATTGGTCGTATAAGCCCCCCGGTAAAATGCTAACTCCGGCTCCGAGATCTAGCAACGCCTTAGCCATTTGAAAATTACCCACTTGCACATTAATCAATGGCATGCCCGGATCTTGGAGCTTAGGAGGAAGCTCCCCATTCAACACCGCACTCACTTGCCCGGTTAAATCCACCCGCTTAGGCACTTTTTTCTTGTTTTGCCTTTTTTGTGTACATAATTCTTTTAAGAATTTTGCATAAGCGGGGACTTGTTTTATTGCATCAAGGAGTGGGAGATTTATTTTAACTTGTTTGAACATATCCCACATCTCCTCCTTTTGAGGACCTCTTGACACAATAAAATTTTTCTTTCCCGGGTCAAGTAGGGCCGATGGAAATGGAACTTGACTCGGTTCACCCTCAACTTTTTCATTCTTTTCACTTTCACCCAAACCCGGTTTTTTAATAATTGGTTCTTTTGGTTTAACCGGTGAAAGTTCATCATCACTTTCCATTCCCGTGATATCCTCAACCACCCCCTCGACCAATTCGGGTGACAAATTGGCCTTAAACTCTTTCCCACTTCTTAGAACACTAACATGGTTAATATTAACATTACCTCGTGACGAACCATGTGAAGGGTTTACCTTAGTGTCGCTTGGAAGTTGACCCTTACCTTTCTTTAATTCCGCCACATCGGTTGCTAATTGACCCATTTGGGTTGTTAGTGATTGGATGCTTTTATCACGAACCTCGTCTTTTTGCATTCGCACTTCATCTAGTTGGTTCCGTTTTTGCATCTCCATTTGCATGCTCTTTAGCATCTCCATCACCTCGTTTCCACCCGAAAGCCCCCCTTGTTCTTGACCCGTTTGGTATTGTTTTTGATACCCTTGGTTATTTCCGCCTCGGTATCCACCTTGATTATTGTAAGATGGCCGTGAACCAAAATTACCTTGGCTACCTTGAAAATTTGGGTTCGCTTGATTTGACGGGTTCCCATATCTAAAGTTCGGGTGATTCCTCAATCCGGGGTGGTAGGTATTAGAATTCATGTTGTTGTAGTTCCTACCACCTCCTCCTTGACCTTGACCTTGAACCGCATTGACTTCCTCGTATTGCCCTTCCAACATCCCTTGGTAGTTTTCAGCCGCATGACCTATTTCATTACACAAAGCACAAACATTATATATTTGGTTAGTGGTTTGAACATTACCATCATCTATGGCGTGCACTTGTGGTCGGTTAGTGGTTGGTCGGGCTCTTCTTGAAGCTTGGGCCTTCCTTTTTGATGTAGTGGCCATGCTTTCCAAAAACTCCCAATCTTCATTCTCATAGTTCGTTCCAAACGTCCCTCCGGTGATAGACATTAGATCACGTGCGTCTTCGGCACTCAACCCCTCATGAAAGGCGTTCATCAACTCCCATAACTCAATTCCATGATGAGGGCAGTTTTTAATCATCATGTTAAAACGCTCAAACGCCTCATGAAACATCTCACCATGTTGTTGTTGAAAGCTTCTCAATCCCTTCCGCGCATCATTGGTCTTTTGGGCGGTGTAGAATTCATCCAAAAAGGTTTGTTGCATCTCCCCCCATGTATATATTGATGCCGAAGGCAAAGTGTAGAACCACTTCTTTGCCTTATCCTCCAAAGAAAACTGAAATAAGACCAACTTGACTTCATCGGCCGAAAAACCTTGACTCCCAAAAGTGTTGCAAATTGAGTCATAGGCCTCTAGATGGAAATACGGCTCCTCCGTTGCTAACCCTTTGTACTTCGGTAAACTTTGCAACGAGTTTGTTCTTACTTCAAAAGTTCTCCCTTGGTTGTTGTGAGGGATAACCACCGGTGAAGGGTTTTGAGTAATGATTGGCCTGAAATGTGCCTCTATTCCCCTTGCTTGTTCCCTAAGATGCCTTCTTGGAACACCCAATCGACCCCTTGGACGAATAGGACCCATTGGTCTTGGCATAGGCCCTTGTGGTGCAATTGGTTGTTGGGGCATCGGTGGGTATTGATTCGGCCTTTGAAATTGTGGGTGTACATGTTGTGGCCTAACTTGTTGCAATGGAATGGGTTGTTGGATTGGTGGCCCTTGTGGTCTTGGCCGAATGTGTTGTGGTATAATTTGTTGTTGTGGCATTCCACCAACACCTGCCATTCCTTGAGATTGACTTTGCAAATACCCAAACTCCCCTTGATCACCATAACCTCCATAACCGTACCCATCATCTTCATAACCCTCATAGTCTTCAAATCCCTCATCATAACCATCTCCTTGAATTCCCGAGGTCTGCCCAAATGGGATGGTCGAATACTGAAAGCCCGACTGTTGTTGTTGTGGTCTAAAAGATGAAGTAGTATGCACGATAGTTGAATTGGGTGCAATTGTGAAGGTGGATGATGATTGACCTGTAGTTGGGGGAAAGAAGTGAGATAATGGTGGGATTGTGGTGGATGGATCGTAGGTGATGGTAGGCTCAGTTTGAGTGGTGATTGGTTGGGTGACATTGGATGGTGTAAATTCAGCGGTGGTATTAGGTAATGTAGTGTTTGGTGATGGTTGGGTGGAAGTAGGTATAAAGGATGAGGTTGCTTGACTGGTCGTAGGTGGAATCTGAGAATCCGCCATGATGTTTCTCGGTGTAATGGGTGAAGTGGGTGAACCAATGATTTTGTTTTCTCGCACTAAAACTCGGTTTTGTCGTAGCGTTCTTTCAATTTCCGGATCAAACGATAGCGGTGATGACCTGTGAGAGCCTCTAGTATGCATACACCTGAAGTACCTGCACACTAAACACAACCAGCGTAAACCCGAAAATAACAAACAAAACTATTAAATTAACACACGTTGCGCACTACTCCCCGGCAACGGCGCCAAAATTTGACGTGATGTCGTGGGTCACGCAAATTTAATCCCCAAACAACTGTAGTTAGTGGTAGTAGGGTATCGAACTCAGGGAGTATGTGGAAGATGTGTCGATTATATAGCTTCGTACTTAAACTAATATTAAACTAAATTGCAGAAAATTAAAATTCAAGATTGTGGATTGTTGTTTTAGAAAACTAAATTAAAAACTAATTCAAATCAAAGTTGGTTGTAAACAATTAGGAGAGAACAATGATCACCCTAGGTTTCAGTTTCTTTAAACAGTTGTGTGCAATTTCACTAGAAAGAGTTACATAGACATAACTCGTGTATACGTGATTGAAGTGATAAAAGGGAACAAAGTACTCGGATTAGATAACACGAGGTTGTTTCCCGATGACCTATTAACCAATAACCAACCCTAACCCTTCCCGTGATATCTCGGTTGCCAACGGCACCAAGAACGTATGATTAAGACTAGAAATTGCAATATGGATTAACACACTACAAACAATCAAACATACACCATGACATTCAAGCAACGCAATATATCATTCTAGAAATGCAGAAATTAAACACACAAAAGTTTCAGAAACATTCACCTAGGATGATCACCGAAGAGTTTAGCCAGACATGGCTCGGTGAATCATCATCAACATCAAACTATTGTTCATACGAATCAAAAGCACAAACCGAATGATTGAAATTGTTCACAAAACAAGCCACAAGCCAAAATTCGTCCCCAAGGTGTCCAAGAACCGTCCAATGATGAGATGATATGAAAAGACACACCAAAACCGAATATAAAATGGCAGTTACGTTTTTGGGATTGCAGCTCCACCGTAAATTACAGCTCCACCGTAATTTACGGTGGTCAAAATCTTGTTACGGCTTGAAGAGCCTGTATTACGGTGCAGAGAATAGCCAATTCCAGGTCTACCGTAAATTACGGTAGAACCGTAATTTACGGTACTCAGCAACTTTGTCTCCTTTGTTATTTCTTTTGTTCTTCTCTCGACCCGTTCTCCACCCAAGCCTCCAACACTGCCTTTTATCCATCTTTTAGCTCCTAAATCGTACCTAAAACATAAGCATCGTAGTTATCTAATTCAAGATAATTACACGGCTAATTGGAGGATTATTTCATCTTTTAACATGCTTAAGGGTTGTCCAAAGGACCACCCGTCAAGCTTCCTTGATCGCGAAGCATGAATCAGCATCTTTATTGAAGTGTTTAAATCATGTTTGTTATGTGTAGGATCTTCCAAAACCTGTATCCAGATGGATCATGGATAGTGGAGCTTCAAGACATATGACAGGGAAGACTGCGTTGTTGTATAATGTAAGAAACATAAATGGAGCATACGTAGGTTTTGCGGGTAATCAAGGAGGAAGGATTATTGGTGAAGGAACGTTATCCAACGGGATTGTGACGTTTGAGAGAGTTAACTACATTGTTGAGCTGGAGAACAATCTACTGAGTATCTCGCAGATCCGTTGCAGGATGTATACCACTCACTTCACTGATAAAGAATGTTTGATCTTGAAACCAGGATTTGTAATTCCTGAGGAATGGATTATCATGAGGGCACCGAGAGTTAATGATCTGTACGTGTTGGACATGAGCGTAGCTACTACAACCACGGGTTAGGCTCATTGTTTTGTGTTCAGAGCAACTGAGAAAGAATCGAGATTGTGGCACCGAAAGATAGGGCATATTCACCTAAGGAAAATGAATCACTTGGTGCAAAATGATTTGGTTACAGGAGTTCATGTCAAAGGTTTTCATCTGGAAGGGGAGTGCATTAGTTGTGTTAAAGGCAAGCAGAAGAAAAAGTCACACCCTACAAAGCAAGTCAATTCAGTCTCAAGACCCCTGGAGAGACTTCACATGGATTTGTTTGGTCCGGTGAATGTCAAGAGCATTACAGGAGATAAATATTGTCATGTGGTTACTGATGATTATTCCAGATTTTCGTGGGTTTCTTTCTTGAAGACGAAGACGAAACGTTTGACAGTTTAATGGCGTTGTTCAAGAAGATTGAGAATTTGTACCAAAGGCGTATCAAAAGAATTCGAAGTGATAATGGTACTGAATTCAAGAACAGCAAGATGGAAGAATTTTGTGATGAAAGAGGTATATTGCATGAGTTTAGTGCTCCGTACACTCCGCAGCAGAATCGAGACGGCTAGAACGATGCTCGCAGATTCAAAGTTACCAATTAATTTTTGGGTTGAAGCTGTTTCCGCCGCATGCTATACGCTCAACAGAGTTCTCACTGTCAAAAAGTTCAACAAAACATGCTTTGAGCTGATCAATAATCGCAAACCGAATTTGAAGTATCTAGAACCGTTCGGGTCACCCTGTACAGTTATAGAGCCTTATGGAAAGTTTGGTCCAAAGTGCATCGAGGGTATATTTGTTGGTTATTCAAGTCCTACGCGACGTGTCTTTGTTCCAAGTGAGAAGCGGATTATTTAAGCTGCAAATGTTGAATGTCAAGGTTATACTATGCCGCCACAAAGTCCAGGAGATTCATGGAGATATCATTATGACAAGTTGTGGGAATCTTTTGACATGATGGAAGAAGAAGAAGAAGAAGATTTCTTTGATGAATTGGATATTTTGCGAGAGTACGAGTCACAGCAAAGGTTCCCAGCTGAGTATTCTAGAAGACCATGGGAAACTTCGAATGATGATAAAGCAGGTCCGAGTAATGCTGGTGAACATGATGATATCCAACAGAATGAAGTTGCTCATGATAATCAGTCGGTTGAGAATGATAATCAGGAATCTTTGAACATGCCGATCTTTGATCATGGAGATTCAGATTCTGAGGGGGAGGAGATTCAGGATTCAAGTCAAATAAACCAAGTTGGTGAACAAAGTGCAAATCAAAATGTTACTAATCTGGAAGGTGATGTGGATGTTCCAAGCGAAGCAATGCCGCGAACTCCTTCATATCATCTATAGGAGTTGATCATAGGAGACTTGCAAGCAGGCGTTCGCACGAGACGTCAAATAGACCAGGGCTTAACATGTTTTTATTCTACAGTAGCACCTTTACAAACTGAATTTTCATTAAGTTGTTTTATCTCGCAGATCAAACCGAGAACGTATAAAGAGGCCCTTACTGAAGACTCTTGGGTAATTGCGATGCAAGAAGAGTTGAGTCAGTTTGAAAAGTTAGGAGTGTGGAAGTTAGTGGATTTACCGGATGGTCAAAGGAAAATCAATACAAAATGGGTATTCAAGTGTAAGAGAGACGACAGCGGAGTTGTTGTAAGGAACAAAGCTCGACTCGTTGTTCAGGGCTTTAGTCAACAGGAGGGGATTGATTTTACAGAAGTCTATGCTCCTATGGCACGACTAGAGGCAATCAGAATTTTCCTAGCATTTGCGTCTTGGAAGAATTTCAAAGTATATCAGTTAGATGTAAAATCGGCGTTCCTTTCCGGGAAGGTCAAAGAGGAGGTTTATGTCGGTCAGCCGCCGGGCTTTACTGACCCAATCCACAAAAACAAGGTCTACTTATTGGACAAAGCACTGTATGGTTTACACCAGGCCCCGAGAGCTTGGTACGAGACTTTGTCTCAACACCTACTAGCCAACAAGTTCATTCGTGGAAAAGTGGATGCCACTCTCTTCACTAAAGAGGTCGACGGTCATCTTTTGATAGTACAGATTTATGTGGACGATATAATCTTTAGGTCGACAAATGAGAAATTGTGCAAAGATTTCGAACAGGTGATGAAGCAAAAATTCGAAATGTCATCAATAGGGGAGATGAAATTCTTTCTGGGTCTACAAGTTGAACAACTACCTGAGGGAATTTTCATTCACCAGGCGAAGTACGTGCATGATATTCTAGAGAAATTTGGAATGTCAAGTTCTACTCCAGCTGCTACTCCACTTGCAACAAATCATGGGATTCACCTAGATCTCACCGGAGACAGGGCTGATGAAACGTTCTACCGATCCATGATAGGTTCATTGATGTACTTAACTGCTTCACGTCCTGATATCATGTACCCAACGTGCCTCGCAGCAAGATATCAATCTAACCCGAGAGCTTCGCATATGATTATTGTGAAGAGGATATTACGCTACCTGAAAGGAACTCCTACATTGGGGTTGTGGTATCCTAGGAAAGGAGACTTTGGACCTAGATTGGTTACCTGGCAGTGTAAGAAACAAATGCAGGATGCCAGTTCTTTGGACCTAGATTGTGAAGAGGATATTACGCTACCTGAAAGGAACTCCTACGCTCGAAGGGTATTCCGATTCGGATTTCGGATGCTGCAAAGTTAATACCAAATCAACAAATGCAGGATGCCAGTTCTTTGGACCTAGATTGGTTACCTGGTAGTGTAAGAAACAAACGTCTGTGGCGTTATCTACATGTGAAGCGGAGTACGTTTCTGCTAGCAGTTGCTGCTCTCAGATCCTGTGGATACAGCAACAGATGCGCGACTACGGTTTGCAGTTTCTTAACACACCTCTTTTTGTTGATAATGAGGCCGCTATAAATATAACAAAGAATCTAGTACATCACGCTAAAACTAAACATATAGAAATTCGTCATCACTTTATTCGCGATTGTTTCGAAAAAGTTGATACGAATTGAGAAAATCCACACTGACGAACAGAAAGCTGATTTACATACCAAGGCTTTTGATAAAAATTGGTTTAAATATTTGTTAAAACTGAACGGTATGAAGCTTCTTTCGGTGTCGGATGGAATTGTGGGCGTTGATAAGAGTATTGTTGCGGATGAAGATGAGAAACAATCTGCAATGGTTTGTCGATTTTTTACCTGTTTTGGTATTTAGGGGGAGTAGATAGATGTATATAGATATATTTTCAGAAAATACAAAAACAGTAAAAAATGCAAAAATCCAAAAACATGATAAAACTGAAAAAGAGCTTGTGTATAAAGGGAAAATGATTGTACATCGGCTAGACAATTACAATATGCTAAAGATTTGTAAAGATTAAATGAGTTAAACAGTCTCACTAATGATGTGTCGATAGATTTTCGCACATTTTGTAGATTTATTCAGGATATAAACCTAAAATTTCAAACTTGTGAAATTCGTGGGGAACACTACTTGGATATATAGGTAACCCCTGAAATCTCGTTTGAAAGGTCCCATATTCTGAGATACTAGGTCTTTATACTCAGTGATATCTGGGGTATTATTCTGGGACTTCTGCTGAATGGAAGTTCTGACCTAATCCCCGAATAATACTTTTCGCAAAATGCTTGAAACATAGCATCGCCCTCAGTAAGCTGATGAAACAATAAAATTGATAGTCGCTGCTGTTGTAACTAAAAGATCCTCTAAAGGGGACACACCAGAAAGTCGAAGCCGTCATCTCTCTGCGTATACGGAAGTATCGACCTGAGCTCTCACGGCCCTCGCATTTAACCCCTGACAGATATCATCTGTGGTATACTCACCTGTAAGACTGAATATCTGGGATTCTGGATACGGGAGTATATTCAAGAGGTGGGACACATGAATGAGCTAAGTTCATAAGTCATCTAAATCGTATCCTGAATAGATTGAAATCTGTGTGACAATCGAGGTGAATTGTTTAAGTCTGAGTATGTAATGAAGCTTAACGGTACTAGTAATTTGTCTGAAAAGCTGATATGATTCCCTGACACGCTTGCCAAAAAATAAGTTTGTAAATAGTTTACTTTGTTTACTTTCTGCAATTTTATGTTTTATGCATTTCATTTCTTAGTTTAGAACACATTATAAAATCCAAAAAGATTTTAGTTCTGCTTTATTTTTGACAAACCAAAGTGGAGAGTTAATCGTTGGATTCTCGAAGATTGAAGCAGATGCAGGAAAGTTCTGAGCTGAAGAATGAGGAGAGCTTACTTTGTCGGAATTTGAGATGTTTTCATAGATTAAAACAAGTTCATTAATTTGATACTTGTTACATGTTTCAGAAAATGCGTGAAAATTATTGTTTTCAAAATCAGTTTGAATCGTCAAATGATCAACCAAGGTCATTAGATTGAACTTGGTAGATTAATCGAGTGATCAGGGTCATTAACTTGGACCTGAATACTTGAGTGGATTTCTAAAGCTGATTGAGTTTGTGATTTATTGTTGAAACGATAGTTTATAATGATTAATGTTTGAGACACAGGTTTTGGACTTCATTATTCCCACGGAAGCTAAGTGTCAAAGCTTGAACCAGATCAATACCTCAGATTCTAGCATATTGAAAGGGGGAGTCTGTGAAAGGGGGAGTCTGGATCAACGATCAAAGGGAAGTCTGAAGATGAAGACAGGACAAGATTGTGAACTTGTGAAGATAGAATGCTTATGATGTGAAGACATAGTTGGAGAAAAGACCAAGACTGAAGACTTGGAGTTGAAGACTTCGTCAACATCCAAGGGGGAGTCTGTTGATGCATGGAATGTCTGTTGACTATGTTTGCATTGAGTCTTAGGTCAAGATAAGTCAAAATAGGAGTTTGAAAGTCAAATTTAGGTGTAATGTTAGAGGTTTCGCTCATTAGGACAATTAGTGAGAGGGTTCGCTTATTTGTACAATAGAGGTTTCGCTTATAGGGTTTTAAGGGGGTTTCGCTCTTATGTCATGTCATATGAGCGAAATCACAGGCACTATATATAGTAGCTATGAGCGAAACCAGGTCATTGAGTTGTGTACGTTGGAGCGGAACCTGTTCATGCTTGTGGTAACGAAACTCTGTCAAATTGTAATCAGAAAGCATCAATAGAGAAAAAATTAAAGAGGAAAAGCTGTGTAACTTCATGTGCATTGATTCCGCCTTTGTATTTGGAGATGAACTACCTTGACTGACTTTTCAGGGACGCAAACCGGTCCAACAAATATAATATATTTGCATGACACTAAAGTTCACGTGATGTTGCTGGTTAGTTTTAATCACATCGGCTGTTGTAGATCATGTAATCGTTGATTGTTTTGGTTGCCCATGTGAGCACAAAAGACAATTCAAGCAGCCATTTATATAAGCACTAATTGGTTTTGGCCCAATCAAATTTTAGAATAAATTGGTTCGATCACCAATTCTGAATTAGAACGATATCATCTGAGTGCATGCTATTAATGATTAAATTAGAATGATATAACATGTGTGCATGTTATTAATGCTGAATAAGAATGAGAAGTGTGATGGACTGTTAGTAGTAGACCCACCTGCTAGATGTATTACGTGCCATACACATGGGATGTAGACTTGTATAAGGGTTAGGTATTTGTTACATGTTAAACGGTAACGCATGCGACAAATGCAATCGGTGGAAATATGTGTACCGTTGTGTGAATGACTTGCATATAAAACCCATACGCTGGTTATGAGATTTTATGATAAACATGACAGATTAATGGAATTGCATGATTAACAGTTACGACTTGATTAAACACGTGTGTCTTACTTGTATGCTACTCGTGTAACGTGTATATGGATATGTGAACAACATGAACGGATTTCGTGTATATGAACATCATAGGCTTTGACTGATTATGTGCGAACAAGTAACTAATCTTACCGAGCAAACCAAGGTGAGTTCACACTCTTAAGGCATGGGATTCCCGGTGGATTGGGAATGGGATTAAGAAGCTAAGACGAAACCTGTATATTCACCACTAATAGACTACGTACCTCCGTCCTCGGATTTGGAAGGACGCCTACACTAAACCTGGGTATTCTCGGATTGGGAAGAATACGTACCTCCGTCCTCGGATTGGGAAGGACGACTACATTTAACCTGCGTATTCTCGGTTGGGTAGAATACGTACCTTCGTCCTCGGATTGGGAAGGACGCCAATATACATATAACTAGTCTAGTGGTTCACAACATGGGGTGGCCCCCACTGATTATGGTTTGGGAAACAAAGAAAGCTGGTTAACATATAGTTGCAAACAAATTCATGGTTTTTCAAACTACTTTAAAACGAACACCAACTCTGAACTCGCTCAACTTTGTTGTTGACTCGTTGTTACATGCCTTGCAGGCCTTTAGTTGCATATTTGTTGGAACTTGCTGTCTGGAAAGCTGGAGCGGTCATGGGTCAAGATACATTGAAACGCAACACAAGACTAATGACTTTTACATATGGTTTATAAACACTTAACTAAAGAATTATGCTTCCGCTGTATGCTGTGAATTATTTATAACGCTGTAACACTTAACGTTAATATATGAAAGTTTTATTTAAATATAACTATGATTTTAATGTGATTGGTGGCTTGGATCCTGGTACGTCACACGCCTAACAGGGATATTTCCTAGATGATGTTTTGAAGGGGTGACAATTGGCCATTGCCACCCCCAACTATCACTTTGACTCCCGCCACCCCAACTTAACACATAGTGTGTTCTGTCACCATATCACTAACTTTTGATCCTGTTACTATACTTTTGGGAGTGGCCTAAAATCCCTAAAACCTTCCCAAGATCCCTATGACACCCCAAAAAGTGTAGTAACAAGATCAAAAGTTAGTGACCAGTTAATGACGTGATGACAGAACACACTAAGTGTTAAGTTGGGGGTGACAGGCGTCAAAGTAATAGTTGGGGTTGACAGCGGCCAATAGATAATAGTTGATGGTGATAAAATCTAATAACCCTATAGATTAAAACTCGATATATGAATTAAATGATAATGATAACGCAACAAAGTACTGATTATTTTATTTGTTGAATCTTATCGTTCAAAAAAAAAGATTATTTTATTTGTTAGTTTTAATTATAAATATAGAAATAATTAATTTCTCACACACTAGGAATGATTAATTTCTGATAGACCACTGATTAATGGCGGCCCCTATTAGAAAACATCCAATTTTTTATTTAATGGTGACTAGCCTAAGATCCCCGCGAGTTTCGCGGGTGGCTTAACACAAATATACAACTTAAACTTGTTGAAATAATCATTCGAAAGAAATAAACGTTCAAGTAAGGAAATCCTTCTCTCTATCCGCAGGTACGTAATGTATCAAACGAAGAAGAAAGGAGCTATTGTTTTAACAGTTGAGGTGAAGAGTTCGTTTCAAGTACTTTGGTGATTAGTAACATTATTTGTATGTTTCTACAGGTTATGAGTTGTGTTAAAAAAAAATTATATTTACAAAATATCTTTTTTATATGATTTCTTAGAATAACATGCAAATTCCCCTGCAAAGCATAATATAAACATGTAACGGAAAAAAATATAAAACCTTTTTTTTTCTAAATAGTTAAACGGGTCAACCTAAACCCGGACCTATTTTCAATACGGGTCAACCCGAACCCGACACGTTTTTTTAAAAACGGGTTGTGTTAATTGACCCAAACCTATTTCTTTCGTGTCGGGTTTGTGGCTCGTGTCAAGAATTGCCGCCCCTAAAACACCTATATATACATAAGACATTTTATTAGACCATCACTATGCACAGGTGCTTAGTTCTTGAACAATCACAACCAAAAAACTAAAAGCATTTAAAAACTAAAAGCATTTAAATGGGTAAGAAGCAAAGACAAATGTCAGTGTATTCCCAAATCTATATAGGCTACAAGTCAACCTAAAATCAATGCAACCAACCAAACACAATTACAAAAAAGACCCAACATTTTAACACAATCATATCCTCAGAATCTGCAGCTTCGACGCAAAAGCAATGGCAACCAAATCCGGTTGCGAAGATGACCACTGCAACTGTTCAATCTCAGCACCCGCAGTACACGCCAAAATCAGATCCAACCCCCCTTCAACCGGCTGCCCCATAGAACTCAAATCCCAAATAAGCGCTTGCGAATCATCACCCGCAGTACAAATATGACACAAACTACGTGGCGCCCGCGCAATTGCCTTCACACTCGCCTAATGCCTCTGCAGCTCCACAACCGACAACGTCGGAAACCCAATATCCAACACAACCACCTTCGCGCTATCTATTATAATCTTCGCCATATACCTCGGATTCTGCTTATTCCACCAAGCCGAACCAACGTCGTATACGGCTCAGAACTCTCGTAAATAATCATCGAATGCTCCTAATGCCGTAAATCAAACACACTCAATTTGACTGGTCCATGCACGCAATGTTTCCAAGTTAATGCTGACTGCAAGAAATATCCACAAGCCTATTAAACAAAGGTTAATATTACATTAATTACAATAGGGTTCAAAGAAAGAAACCTCATCTTCTTTTATAAAAAAAAGTATTTAAATATGAAAATATTAATAAAGAGAAAGAAAAAGGATTGAACCTCCATCACAAGCTAAGGGTCAACTGTGATGCCCTTTATGCAGGAACAATTTTAAAGTTAAATTAGTAAATATAATTATATTGTAAAATTAAATTTATTATAGTGATTTCTAAGTGGTACCAGCAATCAACAAAAAATCACATGTGACATTAAACAACATAAAAGCCACCACTAATCCCTGGAACAGGCCACTGCAAGAACTAATAGAACTTCAACATTTTTGAGCAGGCCGCCGCCACCACCACCACTACCACCACCGCCACCGCCCGCGCCCCGCCCCGCCCCTGCCGCTGCCGCCGCCGCCGCCGCCACCACCACCACCACCACCACTACTACTATAAACCTTTCGTTGCATGAAAGTACTCCAACTGGTTCAATTTCAACTGACCCTTGTATATAATAGTTCTGCAACCAAAGCCAGATCAATTAGATTCATTTACCCGTATAAATTTTAAGAAAAATGATCAAAAACAAACTCAAATTTAGAAAACAATAATTGTAGCAATTATAGAGGTGACTAACATATGGTTTGTTGACTCCAAATGAATCCATCGGGCACCCCCTACCCCAATCGAAAGGCTCCTCCTAGCTAAGGCTTTCGCCATAGAAATCTTGCAGCTCACAACCCTCCAAACAAAACAATTAACCTTCGGAATGGCTAAAGAGCTTCATTTGAAAAGCTGGTCTTGATTGATATGCTGGCAGAATGTATGTTGCTATGTCTTTTCTCACCTGATTAACAGAGAACTCAACCACGCCCCACCCAACTTCCATTTCCAGTTATCTTTTATGTCATTGATGGCTTTTTGCTTAAATAAACCCATAAGTTGATATGCTTCAGCCTTTTCATCATCCAAATCAAGAAGTCTTAGTCTTCCGTCATGATCTGTGTCGACGAACCAAGATGCCATCTTAATAGGATAAGTTATGTAGTAGGTATTGTGTGTGATGCATGACTTCGAATTGTTTGGTTATAGACATGGCAGCAAGTGTTCATATTTGTAAATATAATATATGTGCATGTCACTAAAGTTCACGTGATGTTGCTGGTTAGTTTTAATCACATCGGCTGTTGTAGATCATGTAATCGTTGATTGTTTTGGTGGCCCATGTGAGCACAAAAGACAATTCAAGCAGCCATTTATATAAGCACTAATTGGTTTTGGCCCAATCAAATTTTAGAATAAATTGGTTCGATCACCAATTCTGAATTAGAACGATATCATCTGAGTGCATGCTATTAATGATTAAATTAGAATGATATAACATGTGTGCATGTTATTAATGCTGAATAAGAATGAGAAGTGTGATGGACTGTTAGTAGTAGACCCACATGCTAGATGTATTACGTGCCATACACATGGGATGTAGACTTGTATAAGGGTTAGGTACTTGTTACATGTTAAACGGCAACGCATGCGACAAATGCAATCGGTGGAAATATGTGTACCGTTGTGTGAATGACTTGCATATAAAACCCATACGTTGGTTATGAGATTTTACGATAAACGTGATAGATTAATGGAATTGCATGATTAACAGTTACGACTTGATTAAACACGTGTGTCTTACTTGTATGCTACTCGTGTAACGTGTATGTGGATATGTGAACAACGTGAACGGATTTCGTGTATATGAACATCATAGGCTTTGACTGATTATGTGCGAACAGGTAACTAATCTTACCGAGCAAACCAGGGTGAGTTCACACTCTTAAGGCATGGGATTCCCGGTGGGTTGGGAATGGGATTAAGAAGCTAAGACGAAACCTGTGTATTCACCACTAATAGACTACACACCTCCGTCCTCGGATTGGGAAGGACGCCTACACTAAACCTGCGTATTCTCGGATTGGGAAGAATACGTACCTCCGTCCACGGATTGGGAAGGACGACTACATTTAACCTGCGTATTCTCGGTTGGGTAGAATACGTACCTCCGTCCTCGGATTGGGTAGAATACGTACCTGCGTATTCCCAAGATCCCTATGACACCCCAAAAAGTGTAGTAACAAGATCAAAAGTTAGTGATCAGTTAATGACGTGATGATAGAACACACTAAGTGTTAAGTTGGGGGTGACAGGCATAAAAGTAATAGTTGGGGTTGACAGCGGCCAATAGATAATAGTTGATGGTGATAAAATCTAATAACCCTATAGATTAAAACTCGATATATGAATTAAATGATAATGATAACGCAACAAAGTACTGATTATTTTATTTGTTGAATCTTAACGTTCAAAAAAAAGATTATTTTATTTGTTAGTTTTAATTATAAATATAGAAAAAATTAGTCTCTCACACACTAGGAATGATTAATTTCTGATACACCACTGATTAATGGCGGCCCCTATTAGAAAACATCCAATTTTTTATTTAATGGTGATTCGTATATGATTAGCTAAATTAACACTTGGCTTGATTTATTAGGATAAGTTGGAATATCTGTTGGAAAAAAATGGACCGGTTCGATTAATTAATGTGGCCAACTGAGTTATGACCCGTAAGAGCTATACTATGGGTAACGACTTAAAATCCACTTAACTGGTAATTACGAAAGATGATCGAAACGGATCATAATTATATTTATGATCATTAGCAGGTTTATATTATTAATAATCGTTATTAATAATATAATTGTTTATCTTAATTAATAAACTTGTTGCGGGTATTAACTGAGAGACGGGTACATTGTAACCTTTCCATTTTTTTATCATATAAGAATTATTAGGTTGTTTAAATTTATTAACCATTAGTTACTAGTTTTATTTTTAATATAATTATTCGACCCATATAGTTCTAAAAACTATTTTATATATATAAATGGTTGGAATGTTATACTAATTAATTGACTTGTATATGTGTGACATTTCTCTTTTCTATATTAAAATAAAGTATATAAAAAGTTATATCATTAAACGGGTAGGCTACAGGTAAGTTGACTGTTAGAAATATAAATTACCTAGACGGACCTAGAAACCGTTTAATAATTAAATTATAAAATATATTATATTTAAACCTACTCCGTTTTTAATGAAATTTAAGTTAAAATGTAGACACAAATATTCTCGTTCTAATGACATATTTATTATTTCATAAAATGTCATATTTTAAAAGTTATAAACGTCAAATAAGTGAAGCGGTTAAATTAATTATAATATATAAAATAATAAAATAATATTAAAATATAAATTGATAATTTTGTACGTGAGTTCCAAAGAAAGAAATAAAATAATATCAAAATATTCTATATTATTATTATTCATTATTATTCAATGTATACAAAACAAATGAGGGGCAATAGTGCCTGCCTTCTATTGGTTTAAATGGACGATAGATTGAATAGTGTCAGGTAGCTCTTTGGCACTCCCTTATTGTCCCAACAAATTTACGATTTCATCCCGCCTTAAAATTACGATTTTGCTATCAGTATAAATTTATGTTTTTCCCCCCAATTAAAAATAAATTTGCGTGTTTATTCCCCGCTAAAAATTTCGATTTTTCCCTTGGTTAAAAATTACGATTTGCCCCATTTAAATTTACACTTTTGCCATTAGTTTTTTTTCTTAAAATTACGATTTTGCCATCAGTTCAAAATTATGTTTTTACCCCCACTTAAAAATAAATTTGCGCTTTTGCTCCCAGCTATAAATTTCGATTTTGCCCTCGGTTAAAAATTACGATTTTGCCCCGTTTAAATTTACACTTTTACCATTAGTTTTTTTCCTTAAAATTACAATTTTTCCATCAGTTCAAAATTATGTTTTTACCCCCCCACTTAAAAATAAATGTACGCTTTTACTCCCAGCTAAAAATTTCAATTTTGCACTCGGTTAAAAATTATGATTTTGCCCCGTTTAACTTTAGAGTTTTGCCATTAGTTATTTTTTTCTCACAGCCAAGGTACGATTTTTCCCCCAACATAAATTTACATTTTCTCCATCGTTTTTGTTTGTTTTCCTGGTTAAATTACAATTTTGCCCCCATTGTAAATTTGCAGTCATGCCGGCAGGTGCCTGGCACTCCCCCATTGGTCCTTTTAGTTTACGATTTCATCCTTGAATTAAAATTATCATCTCGCCCTCGGTTAAAAATTTCGCTTTTCTCATCGTTTTATTTTAATAAAAATATTGTTTTAATTGGTTTACTCCATTAATTTTTTTTTTCGTGTCAAAAAGTTGCCTGACACTCGCTCATTAGTTCTGAAAAATTACAGTTTTGCCCTGAGCCGAAAATTACGGTATTATCATCGTTTTAGTTTTTTTCCTACCAAAATTATAGTTGTGTTTTTTTATTAGCTAAGAATTATTCGGCTATCGCCCCGCAACGCGGGCGGGGCATCAACTAGTTCAATACTTAGAAAACACATGAGGGGCAATAGTGCATGTCCCCTATTGGTTTAAATGGGCGATAAAGTCAATAGTACACACCCTTATTGGCCCAAAAAATTTACGATCTTATCCCGCTTTAAAATTACGATTTTGCCATCAGTATAAAATTATATTTTTGCCCCCATTTAAAAATAAATTTGCGCTTTTACTCCCATCTAAAAATTTTTATTTTGCTCTCAGTTAAAAATTACGATTTTGACTCGTTTAAATTTACACTTTTGCCATCAGTTCAAAATTATGTTTGTACCCCCACTAAAAAATAAATTTGGGCTTTTGCTCCAGCTAAAAATTTCGATTTTGTCATCGGTTAAAAATTCCGATTTTGCCCCATTTAAATTTACACTTTTACCCTTAGTTTTTTTCCTTAAAATTGCGATTTTGTCATCAGTTCAAAATTATGTTTTTACCACTCACTTAAAACTTGTACCCTTTTGCTCCCAGCTAAAATTTTCAATTTTGCCCTCGGTTAAAAATTATGATTTTGCCCGTTTAAATTTAGAGTTTTGCCATTAGTTATTTTTTCTCACAGCCAAGGTACGATTTTCCCCCAACTTAAATTTACATTTTCTCCATCGTTTTTGTTTGTTTTCCTGGTTAAATTACAATTTTGCCCCCATTGTAAATTTGCAGTCATGCCGGCAGGTGCCTGGCACTCCCCCATTGGTCCTTTTAGTTTACGATTTCATCCTTGAATTAAAATTATCATCGCGCCCTCGGTTAAAAATTTCACTTTTCTCATCGTTTTATTTTTATAAAAAAATTGTTTTAATTGGTTTACTCCATTAAATTTTTTTCCGTGTCAAAGAGTTGCCTAACACTCGTTCATTAGTTCTGAAAAATTACAGTTTTGTCCTGAGCCGAAAATTACGGTATTATCATCGTTTTAGTTTTTTTCCTACCAAAATTATAGTTGTGTTTTTTATTAGCTGAGAATTATTCGGCTATCGCCCCGCAACGCGGGCGAGGCATCAACTAGTTCAATACTTAGAAAACACATGAGGGGCAATAGTGCATGTCCCCTATTGGTTTAAATGGGCGATAAAGTCAATGGTGCCAGGCAGTTGCCTGACACACCCTTATTGGCCCAAAAAATTTACGATATTATACCCGCTTTAAAATTACGATTTTGCCATCAGTATAAAATTATGTTTTTGCCCCCATTTAAAAATAAATTTGCGCTTTTAATCCCATCTAAAAATTTTGATTTTGCTCTCAGTTAAAAATTACGATTTTGACCCGTTTAAATTTACACTTTTGCCCTCAGTTCAAAATTATGTTTGTACCCCCACTTAAACATAAATTTGGGCTTTTGCTCCAGCAAAAAATTTTGATTTTGCCATCGGTTAAAAATTCCGATTTTGCCCCATTTAAATTGACACTTTTACCCTTAGTTTTTTTCCTTAAAATTGCGATTTTGTCATCAGTTCAAAATTATGTTTTTACCCCTCACTTAAAACTTGTACGCTTTTGCTCCCAGCAAAAAAATTTCTATTTTGCCCTCGGTTAAAAATTACGATTTTGCCCCGTTTAAATTTAGAGTTTTGCCATTAGTTTTTTGTTTTCTCACAGCCAAGTAACGATTTTTCCTCCAACTTAAATTTACAATTTCTCTATCGTTTTTGTTTCTTTTCCTGGTTAAATTACAATTTTGCCCTGAGTGTAAATTTGCAATCATGCCAGCAGGTGCCTGGCACTCCCCCATTGGTCCTTTTAATTTACGATTTCATCCATGAATTAAAATTATCATCTTGCCCTCGGTTCAAAATTACGTTTTTCCCATCGTTTTATTTTTTAGCAAAAATATAAAAGTTTTTTGTTTTAATTGGTTTACTCCATTTAATTTTTTTTTCGTGTCAAAGAGCTACCTAACACTCGCTCATTAGTCCTGAAAAAACACAGTTTTGCCCTGAGCCGAAAATTACGGTCTAATCATTGTTTCAGTTTTTTTCCTAGCAAAATTATAGTTCTGTTTTTTAATTAATTGAAAATTATTCGACCATCGCCCCGCAACGCGGCGGGGCATCAACTATTTACATTTACATTTACAATGAGCGGTAATAGTTGGCATCTGCAATTGGTGAATAGTGGCTGCAGCCACTTTGTTTTTTTTTTTTTTTTTGGCGGGAATAGTGATTCGCAGCCATTTGCTGAAATGGGTTCCTTATTGGACCAACCAATTTATTATTTTATACACGCTTTAAAATTACGTTTTTGCCCCGGAATAGTGTTTCTCTGCCATTGGTTCAAATGGGCGGCGAGCAATACCCATTGGACCAATCCGTTTATTATTTTATACCCACTTTAAAATTACGGTTTTGCCCCACGTTAAAAAATACGGTTTTGCCACAGCTTCAAAATATATTTACCCTTTTGCCCGGAGCTAAAAACTACGATTTCGCCCTCGGTAAAAAGTTACGCTTTTACCCTCAGCGAGAATTACGTTTTTTCCCTAGTTCAAAATAAAATTTTTGTTTTTCCCCCGGCTCAAAATTACAGTTTTACACCAGTTTATTATTTTATACCCACTTTAAAATTACGGTTTTGCCTACAGTTTAAAATTACATATTTGCCCCCAGTTTAAAATATAATTATGTTTTTGCCCCCAGCTAAAATTTACGATTTCCCCCTCGATTCAAAATTACGATATCACCCTCAATTCAAAAAAATGTTTTTCCCAGTGCAAAATAAAAATATGGTTTTCCTCTAGCTAAAACTTCCGATTTTACTAAAAAAATATGACTTTGCCCCCAGCTAAAAATCGTGTCAAGGAGCTGCCTAACACTCGCTCATTAGTCCTTACAAATTACTGTTTTACCCTGAGCTCAAAATTGCAATCTTGTCATCGTTTTATTTTTTCTTTCTAGCAAAACTATAGTACTGCTTTTTTATTGTTTGAGAATTATTCGGCCATCGTCCCGCAAAGCGGGGCATCACCTAGTTTAAAACAAATGTGAAGTAGGTGTGAGGACATGTATGAGAATTTAATATATAGGTATGTACGTGGATATAAGGCTTGCACTCCAAGATTCAACAGTTTCAACTATATATATGGACATAAGGGTCAAATGAAAAACTGCTCAAACTTCCTCCTGTCTACACTCTCTCGCCATCTCTCTAATTCCATTTTTTCTTTGTTCTTTAGTATTAGAACAATATTACTCCAAAGCCTTGCCCCGTTTTAAGTGTTTTAATCACTGATCACTAAGTCGATAACTTGTCCGACTGATTTAGGGCCCCGTAACGCATGTCAAGGCTTTGCCTGACTAAGTCCGTTGGGGTTCTGTCTCAGATCGTATTGATAAAGTTGAATTTGGGTTATTATATTAAACACGAGTGCATTATATATTTATTAAATACCTCAGCAGTTATACCCAATATTTTACCAGGAGGTTTTTAGTTGAACCCTAAAAATACAAAGTGAGTTCATTCTCTTTTTTTTTTCACAGTTTGTGAGTCATTCATCTTTTTATCACATTTTTGTGATACAGTTATATTTAAAAATGTTTTCCAAAATCCTAATATTTATCAGTTATACTTACAGTAATTAAATTTTTGTATTCTGCAATAGCTGTCGATATGGGGGGTTTTATACATTACTTGACACTCGTTACTATTGGCCAAAGAGTTATCCAATATAAAAACAAATTTCGGTCAAACACGTTGAAAGTTTCCTATAATCTAGTTAATGGTAATTTATGAGTCGGAACATATTTGCATATCCTCATATTAGACCATAGGTAATGGTTAATGCCCACTAAGGGGCATTTTTCACCACATCATCATCATAATTTCCTTTTAAAAAAGGTGTAATGGTTAATGCCCATTTCATTTATTACTTTCCATTATTTTTCTTCTCTTTGGGCATTATTATAGAAATGCCCCTCACTCTTCATGCCCCTATAATGCCAATGAGTAGTGGTGTAAGGGCATTATCAAAATCTTTCATGCCCTTTATAAAGCCCCATTACATATGGTCTTAAAAATTAGTTTAATGGTTAAAATTGATATAGTACAAATAATCTAATCAACGGAAAGTTATCAATAGTCAGAGAGGGTAAAAGTTAGAATTTATGAGGAATAAAACGTTTTTCTTTCTAACTTAATTCTAGTTCTATTACTATTTTCAAACACCAATGCCTTTTATATAATTCATTCTTTAGTTAAATATATATATATATATATATATATATATATATATATATATATATATATATATATATATATATATATATATATATATATATATATCTTTCAATCAAGATTTACTAATATAATATGAGTAAATATAGAATTTTTCTAAATGTCTCAATTATATCTAAGGTATTAGTAATTTTATGAAAAGAAAATAACGCTTAAGGCCTCCTGCACCTCTTAATCATTTAATTCGAAAAGTTATGATTTGTAAATAATTTGCCTTTTAATAACATTTAAGATGTTGGTAACTTAAGAAAAATGTACAAAATGTTGCGATCTCTGTATCGAACAAACATGTGATCATTACCTCAACTTAGAATTGTTAATTATAGGCTATATTAAAGGAGTTATACATCAATCTTGTTTAATATGGTTTATTGGAAGCATAACATTCAATGTCATATATTAGTGATAATATATTTTAAACCTTTATTTATGGCTTTTTATATAAAAATAGCATTATGTTTAATGTGTAAATATGGTTTAAATATTATGGTTCAAATATTATAGTTAACATTTAATATAGTATATTATAACTATAAACCTTAGTGTATACCATAATAAAATTTAACGCTATATATTATTTAACTTTTAATATACTAAGATATATATCGTGAGATTTAAATATTATATTTAATATTTAAAATTGTATACTATAAATATAATATATAAACCTTAATGTATATCTTAAATGATATATGTCAAATATAATATATTTCACTTTTAATATACTAAGATTTTATTTTAAATCTTAGTCATGTTAATATATTAAATAATACTATTACAATTATTTAATTAATATATTATATTTGGTAAAGTTACAGCTATCAATTTGACAGAAAATGATATATTTCATTTTCTTCATTTTCTGGGCTAATTTGTTTTGTGCCATAAAAAATATATTTAACAAAGTAATGTAATGGGACCCTATTAAATTCAGTGTCACTAGTTGAGAGAATGGTCAACAGTGATAGGACCAAAGTCACTAGAACGATCAATAGTGATGCGACCACCGGCACTAGTTGAGAGAATGATCAATAGTGTTATGACCGCAGTCACTAGTTGAAAGAATGATCAACAGTGATATGACCACTGTCACGGGAATCGCCTGGTGACAGATACCTTTGAATAATACTAAGATATACTATATATCTATTACTTGATAAACTGCACTATTGGATAAAAGTTAGCCAATGAGTGATTTGACCACCGTCACATCGGAACTGCTACCATGTGACAAATACTGATTGAGTTTTGTGTAAATATAAACAAATATAAAAACCCTTAATTCTGTAAAGTATAACAATATATTTTTATAAAAATAGAATGAACTCGCCAGTATTTATTACTAATAAAATGTTTTCAAAACGTGTGTCAGGTAATCTGCTGTAAAGATAATAGAAGGCAACTATGGAGCACTGAAGGCTTAAATAAAGTGGCTATAAATAACTGAATAAAAGAAGAAATTTATGTTTTATTTATTTGAGTTTATCCCTATAAAAACATTTGAATAGAATATGGGTTTTAGCCCATTTGTTTAATTTTAAAAGTTTGGTATTTTAAAACTCTTAAATTATTTTCTAACTATGACCCTAATGAAAATTTTTCCGCTGCGTATTTAATAAACACTGATACCACTTGACTGGTTCACGGCTCCCGCTCCCAGGGTGGGTCGAGGGCTGTAACAGAAGGTGGTATTAGAGCCATTGGTTTAAGCTATTAACGTGTTCTGCTAATACCTAAACTTAAACAAAAAAGTTAGGAAACTAATACAAAGTAACCTATGTGTTTTTTGTGTAGATTTAAATATATGTATATATGCACATATGATTCTTGAAAGTATTGTTTTGTTTTAATTATTCTTTGATATTAAATAATTGAAGATGTTTATAATTCAGATGTCGAATGAAGTATCACATAATCCAGAAGTTCATGCTAATAATGAAAATCCTTTGGATAAAAATGCTATAGAAAAATATAATAGCCCAAGGAATAGCTAATGCTATACCTTTAATAATTAAAGCAGTGAAAAACCCCGTAGAACCCACCAAAGCTGTGAGTAGCAAGCATACTCGTGACTATAGTTTTAGCCATAGTGTCAATGGAGGCAATGATGATTTTATCAAAACCCCATTTCCCAAGAAAATGAAGCCGATGACTCTCGGGTGTAACTACAAAGAATTGCTAGCTTGTAAACCAACAGAGTTCTTTAAGAAAGAAGCCTTAGAATTGTGGAATACAATTCTTCAAGCAAAAGGAAGTGACATGGCTTATGCCCTAAACTGGGAAAAATTCAAGGAATTGGCAGAAAGGAAATTTTGTCCCCCTTATGAAAAGAAACGAATGGCTAACGAGATCCTAAATCATAAAATGATAGATGTGTGCTGGGATTGAACCCTACCAGAGGAACAGATAATGAAAGCCAAAACTGGATCACTACAGTGGATTAATCATAAGCAGCTGTTTACATTAAGCTTTCCCTTTGACAGTGAATCCAACATCTGATATGCTCCAAGTACTGCCCTTATCCACAACTGATGATCTTGTAAACTACTGTTAAGCCAAAGCACTGATGAAGTTTAAAGGCTGAAGCTCAATCTACTGACGGAATCCAAGTACTGCTGAAGAGTTAAAGCACTGCCCATTCAAGGGCTGATCACCCTTTGAAGAAAGCGTTGTTGCTCAAACAACAGTGGTTGACTACATCAGTGGAATGAAGAGTCAGCGTTTATACATCAGTGTTTAGAATGTAATCAGTGTTTGTATGGTCAGTAGTTGTAAAACAGTAGATAGAGTTTGTTAGTCTATTAGATGTCACTTTCATGGTGATGTCAGCTGAGATGCCTCAGTGGTTCGGATTGCCTATAAATGGAGCAGTACTCTGTACTGTTACATTTTATCGTTTTAGGTGAGTCCTTCTCCTCAATTCAATCCTTTCATCTTGTGCAACCAACCTTGGAGTATCAGGCTGAGGGGGAGCTTAGTTTCGTAAGCATGCTTTGTAATCTTTTGACTCAATTGTAATCATTTAGCTTAATATGAAGCAAGTGTTTATCAAAACTATTTTCTCCTTTGATTGTGTTTACATAGTTTGTTGTTCATTTCCGCTGCACTCAAACTCTGTTCATTTCTGTTGATTTGTTCAAATTATACAAACAAACACAATCATGACAGCCACCGATCCTAACAATTGGTATCAGAGCCTGGACAGTCAAAATTCGATCTAACAATCAATTTGACGTAACAGTTCAGCTCAAAATTCATTGATACCAAGGTTGATTGTATTTAGTTGAAAAACAGAGCAACGTGAAATCATCTTCAAAGTGACTATTCTAAAGCTCTGTAAAACAACCAAGATGTCATAAGATTCACAAATTTCAAACAATAAGTGATGTCATGCACAAATCACCCGTAGTTTTCAGATCTGAAAACATGTCTGGTAACTATGGTATGATTATCATCTTTCAAAATTGATTTCAACTATTGTTATGAAATTTGTGATATTCTCATCATGTTCAATGCTAAAGTATGAACCTCAGATTAACAAAACCTATGTTCATATAAACATTAGTGTTTTGCTAACGCAGATAGAGGAAAATAAAACTTTAGTCATGAAATCCTATGTGTTAAAAGGCAGGTTGAGAATCCTCAAAAGGACCAAATCAACCCTGTCAAAACACATTAAGAAAATCAAGGGTCAAAACAGTCCAAATCATATGTAATGTGAGATTCGATAATAAAACATGTACAAATGTGGCCAAATCTCTCAAAAGATTACTGTAAAATGATTTTGGATTAAGTATTTCTTCTATAAATTCCTCCCAGTAAGTATTTCATTACTTATGAATGGGAAGGGTAGAAAGGGAAGAAGAAAAATAACAAAACTCAAAGGTGTGTTTATCTCAAAACCTTTTAAAGTCAAAACAAAAGAGTATAAACATAAAACACTTATGAGTCCAAAGTTGGGTAAACATGGTCATCAGGCAACTGTGTGCATGTATTGATTCAGGGAAGTTCAGGTAAAAATAGTATCCCAGTGATTGAACTTAAAAGAGGGCTTTGCAATCAATTGACAAGAAAATGGTCCCAAACAGTGGTCATAAAAACTTGAGAATGATATGATTGTGAACTTATTTAGAAAGTTACCAGATCCTTTTGATGATATTTTGAAAACTTCCTTTAATTATTTTTTAGAAAGGTGTTTTTTTTTCTCTAATAAAACCAGATATATTATTCATTTTTTGGAATAATGTATTTTGAAATTTTACTCCTTTTTGATAGTAAAAGCCTCTTCGCCAGTCAGGATATAATTTCCTTATTTTTGTGTGAAATTACTATTCCTAAAACTGATCAAAGGGAAATGGTGCACATGTCAAGGTCATATTAAGCTCAAGTCTGTTTATCACAGATCAAAAAATTGATTGCAAATTGATTTTAAACTACTGAGATACTCATGTTCTAATTCAAATAATTAGACACAAAATGAGTAGCCTTAGTAAAGAAGTTTTCATCATCTGGGATGCTAAACCACTGTCAGGAATAATGAACATGTGGTAAACCTAGAACATAAATCCCTAGAAAAATTGTTGACAAATTAAACTTGATAAATTGCATCTAAAAATGTATTTTGTTAAGTACAGCATTCCTGCAGAAGTTTCATAAATCACCATCAACAGATGTTGGACATGATGTTGTGTCTACACAAAACAAAATAAATTCCCTCATCTGACAACCAGATGCTGAAATTTTGTTGTCATAAGCTCAAACACTGCTGCACTAACAGTTGCTGATAGCCTTTCAAAACCTCACCATTTTTCTTACCACTGTTGTGCTCAAACATCTGCCTCTATAAACCATCCACTGCTGAAAGTCAACCCCTGCTCTCTCATATTCTTGATAAGCACTGGTGTTCAAAATCAGTGTTCTATCCACTGATATGCTATCCACTGATAGTAAAAATCACCCACTATTTCATTTGTTACAGTTGTAACTACTAATGGTTGATCCATCAGTGGCTCCCAAAACAACTGTCCTCCATTATTTAATCTTTCATCAGGGGTTGGCACATGTTTAGTTTTTAGCCATCAGATCATTATAACCGCTGCCACATCAGCATTCACTTTTTCCCTAAATAAAACCCTGACCAAAACCCCAAACAGGGTTTCATTGTCGAATTGAATTCCAAAAATTCTCTTCTCAAAGCAGTTTCTCATTCTTCATTCCAAAATCATTCTTCGATCTTCTTCATCAAAATGACGAAATTAAAATCGAAATCAAAATCATCTTCTTCCTCTGCTTCCACAGACGCCACTCAAATGGCCGCTGAACCCATTGAAATCCCATACAAATCCCCACAAAACTATTTGGGTCTACTCACAAAACCCTCTTCCACCAACACCTTCGACTCCATTATTGACACCTTATCTGCATCAAAGTACAAAACTTTGCTAACAGCAGATGCTCCCATTTACCAACAAACCCAGAGAGAGTTCTGGAAAAATGCTACCCTTGAAAAACAAGGAGACATTGTCAAAGCCATCAACTCCTCTATACAGGGCAAAACGATTCAAATTTCTCCACAATCTATTTCAGAAGTCTTTAAATTCGATGATCAGAAAGGTAAAACTTCTTTTTCAAAAACCGAGTTAAAAATGATTTCTTGAACAGGGGGTATGCTGAACAACCTAAAAGGGATACCTTACAAAAAGGCTATTTCCCTTCTGCACCATGGTTCTTATTTCACACTCTTTTGATGTGTGCTTCAAATAAAACAACTGCTTTTAATGAAATACCTTTAAAAATCCAATGTCTGGGATATGCTATTCTAAACAATGAAAACTATAATTACTCCCAGGAGATTTTTAATGACTTGGTGAAAAATGTTGATAGCAAATCATTTTTGCTTTTTCCAAGGTTTTTAAGCTAATATTTTGAACAAAAATTTGGAAAAGAAGATGAAAATTTGCTCAAACAAGGCACCTATTTTCAAATAAAAGGTTTAACACCTGAGACATTCTCAAGAATGTTAACACCTTCAAAAACAAAAGCAGAGGTACCTGAGCAGAATTTAGCAGATGACACTGCTCCTCAGGTATCGGCTGCTGAGCCCACTGCTCCAAGTGATCATAGTAGCACAACAACTGCTTTGAAACCCACACCTGATATTACCAAAAAGACCAAAAAGAAAACATCTAGAAAGCCCCCCAAACCTAAAACAAAGGCACCTCTGGAAGATGAGATCCCAGAGCCACTGCCAGTGACAACACAAATGTCACCAATAACCACTGCTGCTACTTCCTCACAGCAGATTGAAGAAAGATCTCCACCCTTGCCTCAAACTCCTACTGCATCCTCACAAAAGGATCAGGTTGTAAACACAGGGACCCCACATTATGAAGCTCTGGATCCACTCGGATCCATCTTCCTCAGTCCTGATCCCAAGGACATGTCTCTTTCAACACCATTATCTTCACCCCTTACATTACCACAATCCATGCTACCTTTGTTGCATGCAGTCAATATAGCTCAGACACAAACCAGTTCCTCTCAATCATCTATCACTGAGAGTATACTCCCATAAGTGACTGGGTCTGATGTCTATACCTCTGCTATCCCAACAACAACTGTGGAGGTTACACTGCAGGAGTTACAAGTAACTCCTGTCAGTAGTTCAAGTGGAGCAGCCACTACAAATGTTGAACCCACTGGTTTACATTTGGACAGTGGTTACATTCATAAGACTCCCTTGAAGGCAATTTCTTCAATAGCACCACTGAGAACCACCAGTGAGTTTGTGATGCCCACTGGTAACCTCAAAAGGTTATCAAGTGGTGAAGAAAGAAGTCCCCAGTACCAAGAACAAGGGGTATCAATGAATGATTTTTGGGATTCAGTTCCTAAGTCACACATTGGTACAACCACTGCTGGTGGGGATTCAGATGATCCCATTAACTTGGGTGATGATTCAAAATATCAGGAATTGACGGGCAGAGTTGAAAATCTTGAAACTTCAGTTGCTGAATTAAAGGATATGGTGCAACAGCTGTTAAAAGCTCAGAAAGCACAATCCACTGCTACCCCAGCTCAAGCACCTGCACAACCTGCACCTGCTGCAAATGAGCTGTGGAATGTATTCCAACCACTGCTGGAAAAACAAAAACAGATGGCTGATCAGCAGCATGCAATACATGTACAAATGCTGACAAACATGGTGGAGTCAAGGTTTAAAGATACTCAGTCAGACATCAAAGCTATCAAGGCTCATATCCAAAGTACCACTAGAAAAGTTCCTCCCACTATCCTTTTCATAAATGAACCCTTTCCAGATAATGCCAAAAAGGGGGAGAAGACTAAGTGGAAGAAAAAGGGAATTGAAGATGGTATCTACATTGAACCTGAAAAAGATAGCCAAACCAAAGTTGTTGTATCAACACACACCACATCACCACACACCACCACAACCACTGCTCTACCATCATCATCATCATCATCTGTGATTACATCACCATCACCAAAACCAAATTCACCACCGAAAATAGCCACCCCACCATCTCTTCCTGCCAAAAAGCAGAAGACAACAGATGTTACATCTGTTGTAATGACAACAGTGGTTGAAACACCAGTTGTTTCAACTGCTGTTAGTCAGACACTTTCCACTACTCAAACCACAACCATTTCAACCCCTGCTCAAAAGCAGAAGACACCTACTGACACATCAGTAGTTGTAATGACAATAGTGGTTGAAACACCTGTTGTTTCAACAGTGTTAGTCAACCATCCACCACTGCTCTCACCATTCCTACATCACAACCAAAATTTCCTTCATCTATAAAGCTTTACACCAAGAAAAGGAAACTAATCTCGGCCGATGAGGATATACATGATCCTATTGCTGCAAAATATCCACTGTAACTAGAAGCTATAAAAGATGAGATGGGACAATTCTACACTGAGGATGATCATTCAACAGAAGATTTCCTTCACTCATAGGCTTCATAGTCCCAGAAGATATGGATGAGTATCTCAAGCTCAAAGCAAGGAAGGCTAAGATAAGAGCCAAGATTGAATGTGAAGGTCAAAGTGACGAAGCCATCTCTGAAAAATTGGAATTCTTGCTCACAAAAGTTAAGCAGATGGAAGATTATGCACAAGATCTAAGCAAAGAAAAAGGAGATCAACGAAATAAAATAAGAAAAGAATATCTTGCTTATATCATGAAAGAAAAATTCTATCCTGCTAAAGAAAAACAATTTGAAGAATGGCCAATAATTGCTTTAAAGCATGAGGCAAACAGGATTGAAAGAATTAAAAATGATCGAAGAAAGAAGAAGACAACTCCAAATTGGAACAAATACAAAAAGCTCATTGCTGACCACACATTTGAATATAAAAGAAAGAAGCAAGAACTGGTGGATGCAAAAGTGGACTCTGCCACAGCCATAGCAAAATGGACGAAGCAGTACACTGATGAAACTTATGAAAGGCTTAAGAAAAGGAGGATAACAGTCTCAGGCACTCCAATCAAGCCCGACTACAAAAAGCTGGAACAACAGATAAATGCTCTTCAAGCACTGGTCATATCAGTAGATAATCCTATCCTTGTGACAAACCAAGAAAAAGGGAAATCATTGACCAGTGAAGAAGTGAAAGAAAAGGAAGCTGAGTACTTCACAGAAGCCATCAAGAAAATGGATCTAAAAGACGACAGATCAGCAAAACTTCAAGACCTTGCCAAAAAGGTATTAACCAAACCTGCATCACCAAATGACTCAGCAGAAATATCAGACATTGAGCCAGATCAATAAAAGAGACAAGAGCTGATTGAAAAAGAGACTACAGAAGACATAGCTGTAGCAAATGATGTCATTGAAATGGCCTTCAAACAAATGTCTGATAGCTTACAACTTTTCACAAGACCAACATCACCAAACTCATCTGGAAATAAATCTCTCCCAAGAAACCCATTAGGATCAAAAATACTAAAGTGGATGACTAATCAAAAGACCCATGTATTGCCCCTGGTCAGATCCAATGGTGAAGTGAAGTACATATCAAGGAAAGAAGCACTAAGTCTTGGTGTTGAAGATTTGCAGGATCTCCTTGAACTTCCACTGTGTAGGGATGAGGATGACTCAAGTTCCAAAGATTTTGAAGAAGAATTCAAAAGACAAGCTAGGGAACTTCTGATGAAAAATAAAAATCCAGAATAATGAAGGGTTTTGGCATTACCTGTTCCAGGGGGAGATTGTTGGGATTGAACCCTACCAGAGGAATAGATAATGAAAGCCAAAACCGGATCACTACAGTGGATTAATCATAAGCAGCTGTTTACATTAAGCTTTCCCTTTGACAGTGAATCCAACATCTGATATGCTCCAAGTACTGCCCTTATCAACAACTGATGATCTTCTAAACTACTGTTAAGCCAAAGCATTGATGAAGTTTAAAGGCTGAAGCTCAATCTACTGACGGAATCCAAGTACTGCTGAAGAGTTAAAGTACTGCCCATTCAAGGCCTGATCACCCTTTGAAGAAAGCATTGTTGCTCAAACAACAGTAGTTGACTACATCAGTGGAATGAAGAGTCAACGTTTATACATCAGTGTTTAGAATGTAATCAGTGTCTGTATGGTCAGTAGTTGTAAAACAGTAGTTAGAGTTTGTTAGTCTGTTAGATGTCACTTTCATGGTGATGTCAGCTGAGAAGCCTCAGTGGTTCTGATTGCCTATAAATGGAGCAGTACTCTGTACTGTTACATTTGATCGTTTTGGGTGAGTCCTTCTCCTCAATTCAATTCTTTCATCTTGTGCAACCAACCTTGGAGTATCAGGCTGAGGGGGAGCTTAGTTTCGGAAGCATGCTTTGTAATTTTTGACTCAATTGTAATCATTCAGCTTAATATGAAGCAAGTGTTTATCAAAACTATTTTCCTCCTTTGATTATGTTTACAAAGTTTGTTGTTCATTTCCGCTGCACTCAAACTCTGATCATTTCGGTTGATTTGTTCAAATTATACAAACAAACACAATCATGACAGCCACCGATCCTAACAATGTGAATTGTCGGGAGTATACGACGACGTTTTTCGAATACGCAAGAATGGTACCAACTCTGGCTTCACTAGAACCCGTACTAATTTCTCGTTATATTTGGGGATTAGTGAGCGAAATCCAAGACATGGTCAAGGCCGCTAGACCACAGACTATAGAAGAGACGGTTGAACTAGCTAACATCCTGACAGATGGACTAATCCATACAAGAGAAGAAAACAAGAAGAAAGAGTTAGCCTAGAAAATTTCCCAAGAATTCAAGAAGAAAGGAACTGAACCGTCATTGGAGCAACCTACCGGCAGAAGCTGTAACAAAAAGCATTCAGGAAGATGCCGTTTTAGGAGAACATCCTACTGTAACTTCTGTAAGATGACAGGGGATATAGAGGAAGAGTGTAGAAGGAAAACTAATATTTGTTTCAATTGCCGAGAAAGAGAACACATCAAACCATATTGCCCGAAACTGACTAAAGCACCCGACAACAAGACAAAAACAGCAGACAGAGCTAAGAAGAATGCACGAGCATTCGTACTTACTACGCAAGAAGTAGAAATGATTCAGGCGTAATCGTTGATATGTAATATCTAAGTTAAGGTATTATTTGACACTAGTACAAATCAAAGTTATTAAATAAATTCATCCTATCAAGTACTTCATCTATTCAGAATTATAATAGACTTGTTTGGTCTTCACTTTCATTGATTCATTTAATTGGTTTTGACACCTTATGGTGGCGTTTTCATTAACTTGAAGCTTGAGCTAATCTCATTTGCACACCTGATGTACGGATTTATTTATTTAATTTCTGTTGATTCATTATCTTAAAACAATCTTAATACAATTATGTGTTAAGATCATGATTGTAAAAATCCCAACTAGACTCCGATTAATCCCCGATTAATCTCGATTAATTACAATTAATCCCGCTTATATCCGATTGATCCCCGGTTAATCCCGATTAATCGCTAGTCCCTACCCCACCAGCCGACTAGCGACTAGCAATTTCTACAACCATGGTTAAGATAAGAGTACACAAATTTATATTATATTCCGGTGTACCCCCTAAAGATTCTTTCATCATTGATCGGAAATTCTATGATATTCATTTGGTCTTTCATCATCAATTGAAAATCCTATAATATTTATTTGAAATAAATATCCAAATTCACCTCACTAAAACTTTCATTTGATTACGAAAACAATGAATTTGTTTGGTTACCATAATTATTGAACTACTTCAATCATTACGACACCTTGTGGCGTCGGTATAAACTTGTAGCTTGGTGTATCTTTGCAATTTAATAATGTCAATACCTTGATTTTTCTCATGTCGTGGTTTGATAATTGACAACTTATTTTCATGCTTCTATTTCATCTGATCTTGTTGATTCTAAGTCATTCTCAGTTGACAATCAAAGTAAGTTTTCCTTTGGCAAGTAAATTCTATTGTTTCTAAAAGTCATTTACAACCTGTAAACATTCACATCTATTGATCCTAATTCTCTTTTGGCTTGAACCTAGTCACCTTAGAAATTATACCATTTCACCTCGTTCGTTTGACATCGATTCCTATAAATAATTCAGTTTAACCATTGAGCCACGTTTATTGTAAAACTCGTATTCATTTGAATATTTCTCGATTCTGTGTCATTTACCTTAATACTGTTCTTATCGACTAAGACGTGACATAACTCTAAAAGGACATCGTAGCCCAAATCTCGAGGACAAGATTTAAAACAAGGTGGAAAGGATGTAACCTTTCCATTTTTTATCATATAAGAATTATAGGTTGTTTAAATTTATTAACCATTAGTAACTAGTTTTATTTTTAATATAATTATTCGACCCATATAGTTTTAAAAACTATTTTATATATATAATTGGTTGAAATGTTATACTAATTAATTGGCTTGTATATGTGTGACATTTCTATTTTTTATATTAAAATAAAGTATATAAAAACTTACATTATTAAACGGGTAGGCTACGGGTAAGTTGACTGTTAGAAATATGAAGTATCTAGACGGGCCTAGTAACCGTTTAATAATTAAATTATAAAAATACATTATATTTGAACCTACCCCGTTTTTAATGAAACTTGGGTCAAAATGTATACACAAATATTCTCGTTCTAATGACATATTAATTATTTTATAAAATGTCATATTTTAGAAGTTATAAGCACCAAATAAGTGAAGCAGATGAATTAATTATAATATATAAAATAACAAAATAATATTTAAATATAAATTGATACTTTGTACGTGTCTTTCAAAAAAAAAGAAATAAAATAATATTAAAATTAAAATTTAAAACAAATGTGAAGTAGGTGTCAGGACATGTATGAAAATTTAATGTATAGGTATGTACGTGGATATAAGGCTCCCACTCCAAGATTCAACAATTTCAACTATATTGTGGATATAAGACCATGCGGTATGGTATGGTTTGGTTAGTCTCTTTGGAGACCATCCGCCATGTAGGCGCCACATCATCACGAGAGGAGGACCATCTTCTTGAAGACTACTCAAAGGTGTGGAGGACTACCCACTTTTAATAAAAAATCAATATATAATTGAAGTAGAGAGAGAGAGAGAAACCTGGAGGAGAGAGAGAGAGAGAGGCATTGGGTGTGGTTCGTTGCTTCCGTCTTACCAGCGACGCCGGCAGCGTGATGAGGGGAAGGGGCGGTGTGTGACGAGGGGGATGAGCCGGAGACGAGGGTGCTATCCCCACACCGCATGGTCTAAGGATCAAATGAAAAACTGCTCAAACTTCCTCCTGTCTACACTCTCTCGCAATCTCTCTAATTCCATTTTTTCTTTGTTCTTTACTATTAGACCAATATTATTCCATAGCCTTGCCCTGTTTTAAGTGTTTTAACCCCTGATCACTAAGTCGATACCCTGTCCGATTGATCTAGGGCCCCGTAACGCATGTCAAGGCTCTGCCTGACTAAGTCCGTTGGGGTTTTATCTCGGGTCGTATTGATAAAGTTGAATTTGGGTTATTATATTTAACGCAAGCGCATTATATATTTATTAAATCGCTCAGGAGTTATACCCAAGATTCTATCAGAAGGCTTTTAGTTGAACGATAAAGTTACAAAGTGAGTTCATTCTCTTTTTCTCACAGTTTGTGAGTCATTCCTCTTTTTATCACCTTTTTGTGATACATTTATATATAAAAATGTTTTTCAAAATCCTAAATGTTTACCAGTTATACTTACAGTGATTAAATTTTTGTATTCTGCAATAGTTGTCGGTATGGAGGTTTTTATACATTAGTTGACATCCATTACTATTGGCCAAAGAGTTAGTCAATATAAAATTTTTTTTCGGTCAAACAAGTTGAAAGTTGCCAATAATCTAATTAATGGTAACTTATGAGTTGGAACATATTTGCATATCCTCATATTAAACATTCGTTTAATGGTTAAAATTGATATGGTACAAATAATCTAATCAAGAGAAAGTTATCAATAGTCAGATGGGGTAAAAGTTAGAATTTATGAGAAATAAAACGTTTTTATTTCTAACTTAATTCTAGTTCTATTACTATTGTCAAACACAAATGCCTTTTATATAATTCATTCTTTAGTTATATATATATATATATATATATATATATATATATATATATATATATATATATATATATATATATATATATATATATATATATATATATATATATATATATATATATATATATATATATATATATATATATATATCTTTCAGTCAAGATTTATTAATATAATATGAGTAAATATAGAATTTTTCTAAAAGTTTCAGTTATATCTAAGGTATTAGTAATTTTATAAAAAAGAAAATAACGCTTAAGGCCTCCTGCACCTCTTAATCATTTAATTCGAAAAGTTATGATTTGTAAATAATTTATCTTTTTATAACATTTAAGATGTTGGTAAGTTAAGAAAAATGTACAAAATGTTGCGATCTCTGTATCGAACAAACATGTGATCATTACCTCAACTTAGAATTGTTAATTATAGGCTATATTAAAAGAGTTATACATCAATCTTGTTTAAATAAAGGTTGAGAGGAGGGGGGTGTGTATAGAATGGGCCTATTTTAAACCTTTATTTATGGTTTTATTATTTAAAGATATCATTATATTTAATGTGTAAATATGATTAAAATATTATGGTTCAATTATTTTAGTTAACATTTAATATAGTATATTATAACTATAACTCTTAGCGTATACCATAATAAAATTTAACGATATATATTATTTAACTTTTAATATACTAAGATATATCTCGTGAGATTTAAATATTAAATTTAATATTTAAAATAGTAAGTCATAAATATAATATATAAACCTTAATGTATATCTTAAATGATATATGTCAAATATAATATATTCTATTTTTAATATACTAAGATTTTATTTTAAATCTTAGTCACGTTAATATATTAAATAATAATATTACAATTACTTAATTAATATATTATATTTGATAAAGTTATAGCTATCAATTTGCCAGAAAATGATATATTTCATTTTCTGGGCTAATTGGTTTGTGCCATAGAAAATATATTTGACAAAGTAATGTCATGGGACACTATTAAATTCAGAGTCACTAGTTCAAAGAATAATCAACAGTGATATGAAAAGAGTCCCTAGTTGAGAGAATGATTAACAGTGATAGGACCAAAGTCACTAGTTGAGAGAACGATCAACAGTGATGCGACCACTGGCACTAGTTGAGAGAATGATCAACAGTGTTATGACCACATTCACTAATTGAAAGAATGATCAACAGTGATATGACCACCGTCACGAGAATCACCTAGTGACAGGTACCTTTGAATAATAGTAAGACATACTATATATCTATTACTTGATAAACTGCACTATTGGATGAAAGTTGGCCAATAAGTGATATGACCACCATCACATCGAAACTGCCACCATGTGACAAATACTGATTGAGTTTTGGGTAAATATAAACAAATATAAAAACCTTTAATGCTGTAAAGTATAACAATATATTTTTATAAAAATAGAAAAAACTCGCCAGTATTTATTACTGCTGTAAAGATAATAGAAGCCAGTTATAGAGCACTGAAGGCTTAAATAAAGTGGCTATAAATACCTGAATAAAAGGAGAAATTTATGTTTTATTTATTTGTGTTTTTCCCTATAAAAACACTTGAATTGAATATGGGGTTTCACCCATTTGTTTAATATTAAAAGTTTGGTGTTTTAAAACTTTGAAATTATTTTCTAACTACGATCCTGATGAAAATTTGTCCGCTGCGTATTTAATAAACACCGATAACACTTGACTGGTTCACGGCTCCCGCTCCTAGGGTGGGGTCGGGGGCTGTGACATACGTGGACCGGGTGAGACGAGTATACTCATCTCGCCACTTGTCGCATATGCACCCACCCTACGCCACTTGTCGCACATGCTGTCACTCCTCAAAGTCCACCTGCGGAGTATCACCGCTTGGGAGCGTGACATGACCAGGATCAAGCCACCAATTATATCAAACATAGCATTTAGTAATAACCATAGACATAATTGATGTTCAAAACCAAACATTGTATATGTAGCGGAAGCATTTAAGTAAAACCCAATCATAAGTGTTAACGTATGAAATATCATAAGTGTGTAGTAAGCATTCAAGGATCCTTGTCCACAACGACCCGCTCCTCCTTGTGCAAGCTCCATAAAGTACCTAAGGTCCTGCAAGGCATGTAGCAAATAATCAACAAACTAGTTGAGCGAGTTCACAGAAAGTAAGTTCGTATTAATAATGCGTATGTTCATCTAGTGGGGGTTTCCCATACAAGTATATACTATTGGTGAGGGATTCTCACATTTATCCTTAACAATGGGGGATTCCCACTATGGTACTTACTAGACTAGTGCAACCATGTGTTCTTCTTAAACCGAGAACAGGAATACGTACTGGGTCACGTAGGCTTTACGTGACGTGCCCTTCCCCGAGGACAGTGGTACGCGTGGGGGGGCTACGTAGGTTTTACGCAGGGTGTCCTTCCGACCCGGAAGACAGTAGAAGGTATTGGGTTACGTAGGCTTTACGTAACGTGTCCTCCCGACCCGGGAGACAAATGGCAATTACTGGGTTACGTAGGCTTTACGTAACGAGTCCTGACTATCCTGAGGACGATGGTCTATAGTCTAGTGAATGCGTAAGTACGAGTAATCATTCCATATCAACATTTCCAACCCAATTCCCAACCCGGGAATCCCATGCCTTGGCTGTGTGAACTCACCTTGGTTTGCTCGCCAGATACACAAAGAGTACAGGTAGCAAGTAAATGGTCAACCACGTCCTATCACGGTTTATATACAAGTCAGGTTTTGACTTCACGTAATGCACGTATAAAACATACAAGTTAACATGTTTCGAGCACTTATAGAACATGGTAACACTTAGCAGTCAAGAGCATAACTTGTGCGTTCTAATCTTGGCCCAACATAACCCGGCCCAATTATATACCACATATTAAACTTGTACGATCCAATGTCTAAGCCCAAAAGACAATTAGCCCAATTACATACTACCAAATAACATATCGGTCCAACCAGATAAGCAGTCCAATAACATACAGTCATAAGTCCAAATTATTTGGCCCAACTGATTGGGCTCGTGACAGGCAGGGTCCAATACAGTGTACGTGCATAACCGGTCTCGAGTCGCAACCAGCGATCTCGAGTCGCAACAGGGGGTTACGAGTCGCAACGAGAGGTTTCGAGTCGCAAGGGATGGTCTCGGCTCGTCATGGTCTGGTTACGAGTCGCAACGGGACTCGCAACCATGGTTTCGGCTTGTGCTGTTGTGGTCTCGAGTCGCAATCCGGACTCGCAACCTCGGTCCCGTGTTGTGCTGCTTGTGCGATCAGTAAACAAATCCCGTGATTCATGCTATCAGTTACAACAGCTAACAATTTCCAAGTTTTACACAATCAATCCCAATTAATCGGTTTCCTTGTTTATCAAATCAATTAACACAATCCCTACAATTCGGTTAACCAACTATAGATCAAACAAGGCAATTTCATCAAGAACTCTTATGAACCCTAATCCATATCAACATGAACAACATTATAACATTCATACGGATCAATCATATCATCCAAGTATATCATTCGAGTTCAACACATCTCAGCCGATTACATCTATTCCATCCTAATCATGACACAATAACATAATCAATCCTAGTAACCATACATGTGAGCCGATTAACAATCATTCAGTTTCATATATCAACAATCCGATTATTATAGCAAAACACATATAAGTCGATTAGCTATAACACATCATCAAACAACAACAACAAACACTTAATCATACTAACCGAATTGGAGAAGGAACAAGGATGATCCGGATGAGAATGATCTTCGGTTGTAAGGGTGTGTGTGCCGTCGGGTTCCAAGCAAACAAGAGAGAGAGCCAAAAGTTGTCTAGGGTTTTGTGTGTTTTCTTGTGTTTAGTGACAAATGAGAGAACAAAACCCCTTACGGGTGTTTTACTTGCTAAGGAGAAGTGGGCCGAACCCACTAATGGGTTGCCCATGATCCGAGTACAAGAGGTGCGGCCCAATTTGGGCTTGTGCGGTCGGATGGTGTTGTGTGGTTCGGATTGGGCTTGATTAACACACACATAATAAACACACATATCAAATAATCATTCGCTTAGTAAGTCAAGTTCATATAGTCATAATATGTTCATAAACGTTACACAAAGATAGGTCTAAAGTTCGAGTTGTCACACATGCACCCTCGCATTGCCACTTGTCGCACATGCATGAAATCCTAGCCACTTGTCGCGCATGCACTCTTGCATCGCCACTTGTCGCACATACATGAAGTCCTAGCCATTTGTCTGACTTTCATGTGCATGTCCGTCATTTGTCGCACATGCACGGATCTCCATATCCTATTTAAATGGAAGTGTGGTCTTACATTTGAGGGTTGAAGAACTTGAACGAAACTCTCTAAAACACCCACCACCACCACTGCTACCATCACGGTCGCCGGCCACCGCCGCTGCCGCCGCTTGCCCCCGCCAGTACCATCGACCATCACCGCCGCTACCCGGCATTCAATCGCGTTTCATTATTTTGTGTAACTAGCACGTATTCGTTGAACCTCGGTGTCTCGACCGGTTAATTATTAACCGAGGTATATCTTTCTAATCAGTAGTTAGATATCCTTATCACACTGCTCGTATTTGCATCCAACCGGATCCTGTCGGGTTTTTTGTATTGTTGATCACTTGTTTATTTTTCCGTTGCGTTTTATTGATTAACTCGTTTAATTAAATGACTATTATTTGTTGAACCGGGTTTTACTAAATAAATTTTCAACTGATCACCATGGAATCCCAACAGTGGTATCAGAGCCTTGGTTAAAACATATTAGTCGGTACTGGTCTTTTAACCGGAATTAGAATACAAACTTTAATTATTTTAAAGTTTATGATCTAAATAATTTTAAGGGAAACTTTAGTTTTGGTCAATATTTTATTTGTTTTACTTGACCAAAAGATTGCCCGGTTTATTTTGTGATTGTTGTGGAATTTGTAAATCTTGCCTGATCTTGTTTTGTGGTTATTTACTTTATTCGGTTATGGTTTTGGCCACCGTGATGGTTCAAAGTTGTAATAGATAGGGTTCTTTCCTTTATTATATTTTTAAATGTTGTAATAAACGAAGACTCGGAGACAAATCCGAGGACATTAAACATGAGTCACGAAGTCAGTGCGAGTTGCTCGAGACGACTTTATGCACTCAAGTCCATCCTTGTGGTTGTTTGTGCGTTGTGACCCTGTGACCGGTTTGATCTTGCTATTGGGCTCTAGAAAGATCGAACAATTTTTTTGCCATATAGATTTACATATTTATCTTGCTATTGTGGTTGCTTTTTATCTTAAAAGTTGTTATAACATAACCAACGTAAATAACAACATGGTTTTAAAAGGAGTTTTAAAATATTGAAACAATCGCATTAAAACAAGTTCTAAATTGTTTTTACAACTTGTAAAATTTTGTTATAAAACAAGTTAAAAAAAACAATAACCAATTAAGTTTTGCAAATTAAACTAAATTTAATTTTCCAAAACTATTAACTTAATAGATTTCTGCTAACTTAAAATTGGTTAAATAAGTTGCGCCAAACTTAGTTTTAATAGGTTATTTAAAACTAAGTGTCCAGAGAAATGATAGAATTTATCTAGATGTCACGACTAAAATATATACTAAAATTGGCTCTTACGACCCTATTTGGTAAATATTAAAATTAACCCATAATTAAAATCAATAGTCTATGTCATCCTATCACAAGCTACACTTGGAACATAATGCGAACCATCAGTGTTTGGAGCTACAGCACCGCACTTGATGTCTAGTTATCCTTCCAAGGTGCAAGGGTTTCGTTGACATATTCAGCCCTTCCACAAGTACCTTTTTTAGGACGACTATTACTTTTTCTTTTCTCATCACATGATCCAGTTGTCTCGAAAGTAAAAGTCGGCATAGATGAAGCTAAACGTATCAATGCATAGGCAAGAGTTGTCTTAGGGGCCTCATACCCGAGAGTTGTGCAATTCTTACAATTGATACTCGTTGTCAGTCTGCCAAGTGTATGCCACAGCTGCCCTTTACTACTGACATAGCCAGATTCTCATTCCTTGTTCTAATTACTGTAATGAGTCATTAATTAAATAAATAAATATACATCGAAAAATACTAGTTAAAATCTCTTTGCTTATATAACAGATGTCTAATGAAAACAACTCCTTCATTCTCAAGCCTATACTTGAAAAGGAAAAATTAAATAACACCAACTTTCTGGAATGGCACCACAATCTGAGAATAGTTCTCAAGATGGCGAAAAAACTATATATCTTAGATGGCCCAGTCCTTACCAAGCCTGAAAGTAACACTACTGCTGCTCGCAAGGCACTGGAAAAGCATAACGAGGATGTCGTTGAGGTAGCCTGCCTTATGCAAGCCACCTTGTCTCCTAAACTTCAGATGAACATGGAAGATAAAGATGCTTATGACATGATCCAGCAACTGAAAGGCATGTTCCAGAAACAAGCCCGACATGAGTGATATGACACCATGAAACAGCTCATAAGCTGTAAAATGCTGGAAGGATCATATGCTTAAGATGAAAGGATATATTGACCAGATGAACAAACTTGGTTATCCCCTGCAAGATGATATGGTAGCGAACTTCATCTTGAACTCTCTCCCTAGCTCATATGACCAGTTCATTATGAACTATTATATGAATGCTTAGGTGAAGACTGTGCCTGAGCTACATGGTATACTCAAGACGGTCGATATGAACATTCCACATAAAACCAACCAAGTTCTAATGGTTAAGTCTAGTGGTGTTAAGAAGCTCAATAACAAGAAAAGAGATCATAAGAGCAAACGCAAGAGAAAGGTTGTTGTTGCTACTAGAAATGCCAGCAGCAACAAGCATGTGGCAAAACCACACACTCTTGAGGAGCGTCAGTACTTTGAATGCAACCAAATGGGGCACTGGAAAAGAAACTACCCACAGTATCTAGCCAAGCTGAAGGCGAACAAGGCCAATAACGTTGGCACTTCTTCTTGTATTCTCATTTATGTTACTAAACTTTTCATTGTTTCCAGCAACACATGGGTATTTGATACTGGATGTGGTTACCACATCGTTAATGTCTTGCAGGAGCCTAAAAAGTGGAAGAAACTGAAACAAGGCGACATGAAACTCATAGTAGGTGATGGAAAAAGAGTTCTAGTTCTGGCAACTGGAACATGTTGTTTTTCATGTCCTTCTGGCCTTGTAGTTAGTTTTAATAACTATTTGTTTGCACCTGGTTTAACCAAAAACATTATTTCGGTTTCTTCACTGTTTGAACAAGGATTTAAGTACGCTTTTAATGGTCTTTCTATTTCTGTCTACTTGAATGATATCTTTTATTTTGAGGCTAAACCTCGAAATGGCATTTATGAGATTGATGTTCAAACACGTAATAACATATATCATCTTTCTAAGCATAACAAAGCTGGTATGAATGAAAATATTTATGGCATTGTAGATTTGGCCACATAAGTAAGGCACACATAAAATGGCTCCAATCTGAGGGGATTCTTGACTCCACTGGAAAGGACTCCTTTGGCGATTGCGAATCTTACTTAGCTTGCAAACTCATAAAGCACCCCTTCACTGGTGTTGGTGAACGGGCCAATGGCCTGCTAGGACTCATTCACACTGATGTATGTGGCCCTTTCAGAACCATGACTAGAAACCATTAAAGATACTTCGTTACATCTATCGACGATCATAGTCGATATGCTTATGTCTATCTTATGAAGCATAAGCACGAAACTTTTGAAAATTTCAAAGAGTTTCAAAAGGAAGTAGAAAACCAACTTTCTAGAAAGATAAAAGTACTTTGATTAGATCGAGGTGGCGAATACCTCAGCTTTGAGTGTCTCAATCATCTGAAAGAGTGTGGAATAATTTCAGAACCCTTTTCCACCTGGCATACCCCAACTAAATGGCGTGAGTGAAAGGAGAAATCGAACTCTACTTAATATGGTTCGATCGATGATGTGTAGACTAACTTGTCTCACTCCTTTGTGGGTCATGCTCTTATGATCGCTGCCCACATTATCAATTTGGCTCCAACTGAAAAGGTAAACAAAACACCATATGAGATATGGCATGGGCGTAAACCCGATTTGGAATACCTTAGAGTATGGGGATGTGATGCATACATCACAAGTGATTCTGATGATAAGCTCGATCCTCGAGGCAAAATGTCACACCACGAAAACGTCGCAACGGAATATATAACGTAGTGGTGACGGATGTTGGTGCCCATTTATACCTTGTTGGACGATGCACTCATTTGTTGGACATTTTGACATATTTTAAAACATAAGTATTAAACATTACATTTTAAAGTCACGACACAACCACATAAGTTAAGTTGTTTTGATCCTCGCGGATCTTATTACAAACGTCCCAGATAGTTTAAAAGTTGTCCAGCATATTTAAGCAAAACAACATGCATCATCAAACACAAGATACATCAACATTTCCCGAAGCCGAACTCAAGTACCTGTAGAACACGTTAAAATCAAGTGTCAACACAAAGGAAGGTGAGTTCACATATTCACAAATGAACAATATTATTCCAAGGAAAACTTTCTGACTCGGTGTTTATTTGAAAACATCCATATAGTTTTAGAAAGTCCGTTTTACTTCCTTAATAAAATCCATGGGTCATCCGTCGCAGTCCAAGAACCCGACTATATAGTTAATACCCATGTTTTGTATGTTAAATTATTGCGTCAATTTTCAGGCTCGTATGTTAGCTAGACGATACGAACTATATATTAACCATGTAGGGATAATCAATGCTAGAATATAAACAGAATATCAATTCGTCGTTTGACTTGACACGGAGCGACCGGTCACGACGGGGTTGTCAACCCGATAGATTTACGAACAATTCCTCGCGTGCAATACTTAAATGATTAAACGACATCATGGGCGTAGGGTCCTCTTGAAGGACAATATGATGTCTCCCTCACGTACAATATATATATCCTACTAATATGACAATTTAATACACGATGTTTTACGAATCCCCTGAATCTACATCATTCGAGACCTAGGCCGGCATCCGTCCCAACTATACGGTCATGTTTCGCCTAGGAAATACCGTATCATCCCAATGTCCAACATTTATTCATCAAAAACATTTTTACTTCGAAACGTATGACTTATCAAATTTCATATATTTTCATCGAAAATATATATTTTATATTAAAAGGTATGTTTTATTTAAAAAATATTATTAAACCCTTTTATTGACGTGTTCTACCCCCAAAATATATACAAAGCAGTAAAAAGAGGGGTTTAGTGACACTCACCTTTAGGTGCGTATTTTAATAGCGCAATCCCAGAGATTGATTTTCTACACGTTCTAATTTAGAAACGATTCTAAATCAATATACATAACACAAAAATCCTACGTTTCTCCATTTCTTAGAATTATCACATAACTATGAGATTTTCTCGAAAAGTTATCATTTTTTATTATGTTGGCACGTTAGTATATATATATGAGTCCATATATATATTTTTATGATTTTGAGACTTGATTGATTTTATTGGTGACCCTTATTGTGCAAATCCGTTAACTTTCCCGTTTATTCGCAATATATCTACGATTTGCGCGTCGTAATATATATACATAAACGTTCATATAATTTAACACCAAAGCACGCGAAATATTACTAACTTATCTGTTTTGTCAATTTTAAAGCAAATATACATAAAATATCATATATGTATCAAATTTCATGCTCGACAAACAAGTTTCACGTCTAACACAATTTTCACTGTTTCTACCGCAAAAAACGTACATGCATACATGCATAAGCTAGATTTCTAACTTCATGTTAAAAACTTAACATATTTTCATATTCTTATGTTTAAATCACATAACACATTTTTCCACATAAAGTTTACCCAAAATTTACCCACACTAGTGTACATTGAAAAATGCGTATTTTAGCGATTCGGTAACGTTTTCGGGCGTCGGAAGTCACGTATGACCAACCAAACACCAAGTAAACTTAAAATTAGTTAAAATACTTATTTTTAAACTAAAAATATCAGTTTACTTACTGATCTAAATCAGTTTTACAAAAATCATTCGAAAAGCCGATTTTTGACCGTTTTAATGCATAGTTTTGCGTTAAACGTTACTATAATCATCCCAAATCGAAACGACTTGATATTTTAACACAATACATGTTATTTACTGATTAAAATAATAGTTATATCAGATTAGTGCAGTTTTTGTATAAGTCATATAAATCATGCGATTTCACCTATTTTACAACTTTTAATGCACCATGTACAACATGCAAAGCTAGCAAACATTATGACAAAGTTATAAGTTACTAAATACTTTAAAATAACCTCATTTATTGTTTAAAATCTGCTCATAACTGATTTTTACTCTATCATATTCAAATCATATTTTTAAGATCATATATCATCATGCATGTCTAAGTATATGCATCTAATATGCTCATATCAAAACTTTATCATCTAATATGAACTCAATACATCAAAACCTTACTAACATCTTATTCTTTTAAATATCATACATAACACTTTAAATCCATCAATCATTCATGTTCATTCATACTTAAACCCTTTACTTTTATGATTACACAACAACTTTAATATACATGCATAAATATATACATATATATATATTCGGCACACATATACACACATATGAACTTCCAAAAGTTCGCTTTTCATCATATTCATCATAAATCACATGATCATTTTTAGAACATTATTATATGATACTTTTTCAACACATGCATGTACTTATCTTTCAAGATTCAACTCAAATCAATCAAAGATCTTTAAACAAAAATCAAAACACAAATAAACACATACACCTATATAACTTTCGGCCATATACACATACCCATTTTTATTTGTTCAAAACTTATTTGTTTGATAGTTTCAAGTGAGTGTTTAGATTCAAGAATCAAGAGAAACTTTTACTATCTTCTTTATCAATATGAATCAAGAACAATGTTTAATGAAATATATTATACCTTCAAGATTTTAGATGGGTTTTTGACAAGAAATGGTGATATGAGGCTTGTTCTTGCTTGAAATCACTTCCAAACCATCTTACAAGCTTGAAATCACTTTGATTAACTCTTGATTCGTCATGTTTTGATTTTGAAAATGAAATGGTAGTGTGGTAAGGGGTTGTTCGGCCGTGAGTTTGCAAGAAGAGAGAGAGAGAGAGAGAGTGATTTTGAATGTTGTCTTGGAAATATGGAAGAAATAAGAATGCATGCAATGCCTTAATCATCACATAACATTCTCTAAGTATTACATGTGTCTATTGCCCTATGTGCCGCCACCTCCCACATCTCTCACAACATGTATATATACATATAGATATTATATGTAAATTAGCTCAAAAACAGGTATTTTACTGAATACCGGGTATTTTATCTAGCGTTTTAACCCCGTTTTAGTGCGTTTTAAATTATTTTTATCATTCTATAAAAATAATCACTCAAAAATATTATTGAAATAATTACCAGTTGCCTTGACTGGCTGCGTTGACAATATTTTGTTTAAATCGCGCAGTATCGCGCGGTACGCGCTCAAACTCGAAAAAAAGAGTTTCTTAGCGTTTTAAATTATTTTCCACACGGATATGATTAAAATTACTATTCTAATCATAACATACTATTTTTAGGATTTTAACACTGATCGGGTGGTCACCGACGTTCGTTTCGCATTTTAAACATTACGCGATAAGCGTTAGTTTTATTGTTGCCAACATAATTTTTATGCACATCTAAATTTACCAACACATCAAATATCATATATTAACATCACAGTCAGTCAGAAATAGTCATGTTACATGTTCTCTACACAGATTACTATTGTCCGGTACGACCTGGGAGGCCTGGTGTCACAATCTCCCCTTGTTTAGGGAATTTCGTCCCCGAAATTCTACTTTACAGGTTTCATTTTTGCACTCGGTGGGAAGAGATGAGGGTATTTCTGTTGCATTTGGTCCTGTCGCTCCCAGGTGAACTCGGGTCCACGCTTAGAATTCCAACGGACCTTGACCAACTCAATCTTACTCCTCCTAAGTTTCTGGGTTTTCCGATCCAAGACCTCCACTAGTTCTTCGATAAACCTTAGTTTATTGTCCACTCGAACCTCTCCAGGGGTATAATTAGTGTCTCATTAGACATACAGTTTTTCAGGTTGGAGACATGAAATACGTCATGGACTCCACTCAACTCCTGTGGTAACTTGAGCCTATACGCAACTGGTCCAACTCGAGAGATGACTTCGAAGGGACCTATATAGCGCGGGCTCAACTTTCCCCCTTTTCCAAATCTCACAACGCCCTTCCATGGCGATACCTTCAACATAACTCTATCACCAACTTGAAACTCCAACGGTTTCCTTCGGTTATCTGCATAACTCTTTTGTCGATCCGCGGTAGCCTTCAACCTATTCTTGATCTAGACAACCTTGTCCGTGGTTTCCTGAATAATCTCGGGTCCGGTCAAATGCTTCTCGCCGACTTCAGCCCAACAGAGCGGTGATCGACACTTCCTTCCATACAGGGCTTCAAACGGAGCGGCTTTTATGCTGGCGTGGTAACTATTGTTGTAAGAAAACTCTGCCAAGGGCAAATAAGTATCCCATCTTCCACCGAAATCAATCACACACGCTCTCAGCATATCCTCAAACGTCTGAATGGTCCTTTCACTCTGACCATCCGTTTGAGGATGATATGCAGTACTCATATCCAAACGAGAACCAAGTGATTTCTGGAGAGATCGCCAAAATCTGGAGTCAAATCGTCCGTCTCTATCCGAAATGATTGACACTGGTACTCCATGACGGGCTACAATCTCGTTAAGGTACAGCTGCGATATCTTCTCCGTATTGTCTATTTCCTTAAGTGCCAGGAAATGAGCAGACTTTATCAATCGATCCACAATTACCCAAATCATATTGTGTCCACGTGACGTATGAGGTAACTTGGTGATAAAGTCCATCGTAAGATGTTCCCATTTCCACTTAGGAATCTCTGGTTGCTGCAGAAGCCCAGACGGCTTCTGGTGCTTAGCTTTAACCTAAGAGCACGTCAGACATTTACTCACATAGGCCGCAATGTCTCTCTTCATCTTCGGCAACCAGTAAAACTCCTTAATGTCCTGATACATCTTGGTAGAACCTGCGTGAATGGAATACTTTGATTTATGAGCTTCGTTCATAACCAATTCACAGAGGTTACCTTTAAGCGGAACCCAGACTCGGTTCATGAAGTACATTACTTCATCCGCTTTCGATATCAGTTTACATTCTAAGCCTTTCAAACCTTCACCTCTCAAACCATCATCCTTCAAAGCTTCCCGTTGTGCATCACAAATTCTATCGGTCAAACTCGTTTGTATGGTCAAACCCAAAGCACGCACACGTAGAGGCTTTTCCCGTTCCTTCCTACTGAGCGCATCTGCAACAACGTTTGTTTTCCCCGGGTGATAACGGATATCACTTTCATAATCGTTGAGTAACTCCACCCAACGTCGTTGTCGCATATTGAGCTCCTTCTGATTGAGGATGTGCTGGAGGCTCTTATGGTCCGTGTAAATCGTACACTTCGTGCCATACAAGTAGTGTCTGCAGATCTTTAAAGCAAACACAACAGCTCCAAGCTCCAAATCATGTGTTGTGTAATTTTTCTCGTGCACTTTCAATTGTCTGGACACATAGGCTATCACTCTGTCTCTTTGCATTAAAACGCATCCAAGACCCAAATGTAAAGCATCACAGTAAACAATGAAATCATCACTTCCCTCAAGAAGGGAAATAATAGGTGCACTGCAGAGCTTTTCCTTCAACGACTGAAAAGCTTTCTCCTGCTTCTCCGTCTAGTCAAACATCCTCTCCTTCTGGGTTAATAGCGTCAATGGTTGCGCTATTCTAGAGAAGTTCTCAATGAACCTCTGATATTACCCAGCAAGCCCTAAGAATTGTCGCACCTCTGACGGAGTCTTTGGGGCTTCCAAATTCTTTATTGCTTCAATCTTAGACGGATCTACATGTATACCTTTCTCATTTATGACATGTCCGAGAAAATGAACTTCTCAAATCCAAAACTCGCATTTAGAGAACTTGGCATACAGCTTCTCTTCCTTCAACAACTCCAAAATCAACCTTAAATGATGCTCATGATCTTCTTTGGTTCATGAATAAATAAGTATATCGTCGATGAATACTATCACAAATTTGTCCAAGTAGGGTTTGCATACCCTGTTCATAAGATCCATGAACACAGCTGGCGCATTAGTTAGACCAAATGGCATGACTAGGAACTCATAATGGCCGTATCGTGTTTGAAAGGCTGTCTTCGGTATATCTTCGTCAGCAACCTTCAACTGATGATATCCTGATCGCAGATCTATCTTCGAGTAGTAGCTGGATCCCGGAAGCTGGTCAAACAAATCATCAATCCTCGACAAAGGATACCGATTCTTGATAGGTAACTTGTTCAGTTCCCTGTAATCTATACACATCCTGAAGGATCCATCCTTCTTCTTCACGAACAGAATAGGCGCACCCCAAGGCGAATAACTCGGTCGAATGAAACCTTTGACTAGTAGCTCTTGAAGCTGGTTCAAAATTTCTTTCATTTCAGACGGTGCCAATCTATAGGGAGATTTTGCAATTGGTGCAGCACCAGGTACCAGATCGATTCGGAACTTGATCTGTCTCGCAGAGGGTAATCCAGGTAAGTCTTCAGGAAAAACTTCTAGATAATCACGAACAATAGGAATCTCCTTGATCTTCCTACGTTCGGCCTTTGTATCCATCACGTTAACTAAGAACGTATGATAACCTTTCTGCAACATCTTGAGCATCTTCATAACACCGACAACACTCGACACACAACTCGAACGATCTCGATGGATAACTATCACTTCGTCACCGCCAGGACGAGGTATCCGCACTTGCTTCTCCAAGCAAACAATCTCCGCTTTGTTCTTGGACAACCAATCCATCCCCACAACTACATCGAAGCTTCCCAACTCCATTGTTAGTAAATCAATACTAAATTTATGATCGCCTAACAGAATTCTACAGTCGCGAACGACTTCGCTAGTCTCTATCAGTTTACCATTCGCTAGTTCTATCGAGTACTTCTTATTCAACTTATTTGTAGGTGAACACAGGAATGGTTCAAAGTTTTTTGAGACAACTCAAGTCAGCTCTAGTATCAAAAAGTACGAACGCGGAATGGTTATTGATCAAAAAATACCAGTGACAACTGTAGGATCGTCACGTGCCTTCCCAACGTTTAGCTCGAACGCTCTACCCCTGGCATTCTGACCTCCCGTCTTAGGACATTCCCTCTTAAAATGTCCTTCTTCCCCGCACTGGAAGCATCCTTCAAGCCTCGTTCCATCCAAAGCATTTTTGGTAAAGCATTCGCGGGAAACATGCCCATTTCGTCCGCATCGGTTACATTTCCTCTGTCCTTCTTCGTGAATCTTTCTCTCAGATCCACCTCGGCTATCTCTGGTGCCATCCTTTCTAGTACCACTAGAACTTGCTGTATATGCCTTCTTTGAATTGCGTTTCCTGTCGCGCTTCTCTTCAGTCTCCTTCCTCGAGTGTGACAACTCGAGTTCCAAGATTGCCATCTTCGTATTAATTGCACGTTAATTGTTTAAGTTGTTTGTTTTCACGACTTGTTTATTTCACAACTGTGCACGTTATCATATGTTAAATCGTATTGTGGTTAGTATGTTATATATGGTGGGTGTTAAGTGTGCCTTTATAATTACATGATGTGCAATACACGCGTTGGGTGTAGATTGTAGCATACACGATATGTATGTAAAGGTTATATGTATATTGTATTGTTTATTTGATTTGTATATTTAATAAATAAATGGATCCTGTACAACCCTACACCCCACACGAAATCATCCTTTCCCAGTCCACTAGTGTGGCCTACAAAATCAACTTATGGGGCTTCGGCCCAGTAGCGAGTTAAATATAGGATTTGCATTAAGCTATGCACAAAAAAATCGATAACTGATAGAAACCCTAGAGTCTCTGGGTACGGCGGCAACTCTCTTTCCATCCAACTCTCTCTGCATTCGAAACCAGATTCCCCGTGTTTTACCATACCTAGTTCGGTTAGTGTTTTATTTGTTTAAGGTTGTTTTTATTCTTAATTAATGGCTATACTAGGAACATGATGACTATGATACAAACGATGAATGGTGATGTAATACATAAGGATTCTGAATATTGTCGGCTATTATTCTTAAATTTGCATGTGTGTGTCAGAAACTATGTGATTGTTTGTATATATATGCCGCCGATTTTATGATAATGGTTGTATTGTATTTGATAATTCAAATGAGTGAAGATAGGGGTCCAATGGAAACATGAAACCCATCTACAATTGTCGGCCAATATGTATATATTCTTGATTGTGTGACGTTATACATGAGCCGCCAAGTGATGATTATTGAAATTGTTTAATGAATGGAACATGCCTATAATTTCGTCCAATAGCATCATAGAGGTAATAAAGTATGTCGGCCATCTTTTGACAAAATATTTGTTTGAATATTGGATGAGCTGGGCGGCGACTACATGTGTGTGTGTGTGCCATTGGATCATAAATTGGTCCAGTAAACTTCATGTGATAAAAGTGGGTCGGCCAAAAGTGGGGTTTATTATAAAGGGATGGGGGTGTTACCTGCCGAGTTTAGTATGATGACAGTTGGTCGAAAGATAGTTGTTGTTACTTACTACTCGAAAGATAGTCGTTGGGACCGAAGGATAGCTTTGACGAAAGATAACACATGAACCGAAAGATAGATATGGTCGAAAGATGGCATAGAGTTCGAAACATAATACTTGGTCCGAATGATAATTGTGTAAACTGTTTGTTGAAAGATCTGTAATGTGTCGAAAGATAATAGGGTTTATGCTTTGAATAATGGAACATATGTTTGATTTATTTGGCATGCCATGCTTGGGAATGAATGTTAATAATTGTATTCGTGCACACTAACTGATGATTCAATGTGAAATAATACGTGTTGTGCCGATATGCAAACTGACTGTTATGTGAACATTAAATTGCATGCGTATCATTTCGAACATGAACTGATTTGTTATACGTGCATACAATAGGACGTGATTGATTACTTGTGAGTGCATAACTTAGCATACCGAGCAAACCAAGGTGAGTTCACACTCTTACCAAGGCATGGGATTCCCGGGGTGATTGGGAATGGGATTGAAAGGTTGATTAGATACACCATTGACACTATGACTAGACTACCACATTACTATCCTCGGATGTGAAGGATACTTATACTGATCACTATCCTCGGATGTGAAGGATACTTATACTGATCACTATCCTCGGATGTGAAGGATACTTATACTGATCACTATCCTCGGTTGTGAAGGATACCTATAGTTACGAGTAGTCTAGTGGTTATACAACGTGGAACACCACCACCAGTAACGTGGAACACCACCACCAATAACGTGGAACACCACCACCAATAGAACATACAAACGGCCCAGTAGAGCCACCTGTTACAAACGAATTTTCTATTACGCATTTACTTTCTGTGAACTCGCTCAACTAGTTTGTTGATCATTCTGTTACATGCCTTGCAGATCGTTAGGTACTTGGAGCTTGCACACGGAGGAGCTGGTTGTTGTGGGGCTTGGATCGTGATCACCTTGTTAAACACTTTTGATGTTTGATACTTATTTGCTATGGGTTTTACAATAATACGCTTCCGCTAAACAATGTTAACTTACTTATGTTTTGGAAACACCTTTCATATGGAAATGGTTTGGATTATAATGTGTTACTTTCACTTTATACAATGTTCTGTATGATTGGTGGCTTGATCCTGGTCAGTCACGCTCCCAAGCGGTGATACTCCGCAGGTGGATTTTGGGGGTGTGACAGATTGGTATCAGAGCCATTGGTTATAGAGAACTTGGTTTTAATATGGGAAAAACGTTTTTATTAAAACCAGACTATAACCAGAACAGTGCTCTCAACGATCCACAACGACGCTTCGCTCCACGTGCAAGACTCGACATCCTAGGTAATAAGGTTTATGTTTATTACCTGCTTGCTAGAACTGTTTAGAACTTTGCTCGTAGTATGCTTACCCTACTATTGCTCACTATCTGTTATTGCTTAAGAACACTTATGTGCCTACACTTTTCTGTCATCGCACTATTCGTGAACCATTCTTACTTATGCTACCTTTACTGTTCGATCATGTCTGGACGTGTTGACATGACTCAAGCCCAGTTGACGGCTCTCATTAACGAACAAGTTGCTGCGGCACTTGCAGCCGCACAAGCAGGAGGTATAACCTGCTATCCCAGACCTATTCTAGGATGTTAGATCCTACTCTCGTGACCCAACTTTCGCGCTTAACCTTGATCTATCTTTCTCGCGCAACGGGTCAGAACGCACACATTCCAGAACATCATGGACTGTCGTCCAAGCACATTCAGTGGCACATTCAAGAACTTCATGTGTGAACGCCCTGAGGCTCGCAGGGTCAAGTCCGCCACTGGTACTTTGGTAGGAATCGCGCTAACCAGGTGGAACGCGCAAGTACAGATACTAGGGTTGGCAGCTGCTAACGCCACCCCCTGGAACGAATTCAAAGAACACATTAAAAGGGAATACTACACGCGTGATGACATCCACAAGTTGGAAGTGGAGCCTTACCATTTGAAAATGACGGGGTCAGAAATTGAAGCTCATACGAAACGATAGAACGGACTGGCCATCTTGTGTCCAACCATGGTGGACCCTCCAAACAAGCGTATCGAATTGTACCTCAAGGGTCTAGCCTCAGAGATTCAGAGCTATGCTACATCGGCTAACCTCGACAACATTCAAGACATTCAGTGTCTTGCTTATCGCCTCACGGATCAGGCAGTGGAACAGAACAGGCTGCCTAGTTGTATCAGCGCTATTACTACCGCTACCACTCCTGCTACTCCCGCTACTCCTAGTGACAACAAGCGGAAATGGGATGGGTATTCCAGCAAGGGTTCAGCTACCGTTCGGTCACAAGCACAGCAGCAGCGCAAGAATAGTGATCACCAGAGCCGAGTCAGCCAACTTCTGGTAGTCAGGAGCAGGGTGGATATCAGGGAATTCACCCAATGTGTAAATAATACAACAGACACCACGGTGGTTAGTGCAACGAGGGACGTTGCCAGGGGTGTCTCAAGATGGGCCATGAAGCTAAGGATTCAGGAGCCCACGGCCTGCAAATCAGAATCGCCAGTAGCAACAGCAAGCAGAAATCCGATGCAATGAAAAGATTGTCCGTATTCCTCATTCTGGTCAAGAACCTCTCAAAGTTCAAAGCGATAAGAGTGGTGCTGTGGTTGGCATCACCTCTTTCTTGAAGGCTCAGAAATTCTTGCGGAAGGGCCACACCGTAATTTTGGCTCTCGTTACTGTCGCAACAGCGAAAGAAAAGAAGTTGGAAGACCATTCAGTTGTACGCGACTTTCCCATAGCTCGAGCACCGTATCGCTTAGCTCCACCAGAATCGGAAGAACTATTGACGTAGCTACAAGAAATCTTGGATAAGGGATTTATCCGACCCATCTCTTCGCCTTGGGGAGCTACAAGAACTATTGGATACCAATTATCGGTGAAAACGAAGGATGGCACCCTCAGGATGTGAAATTGATTACCGTGAACTGAACAAGGTGACGGTGAAGAACCGTTATCCTCTTCTGCGCATAGATGACCTATTCGACCAGTTGCAAGGGTCGTGTTACTATTCCAAGATTGATTTAAGGTCAGGGTATCATCAGCTGAGAGTCCGGGATGAGGACGTCTCCAAAACCGCTTTCAGAACTCGCTACGGTCACTACGAGTTCTTGGTTATGCCGTTCGGGCTTACAAACGCGCTTGCAGTATTTATGGATCTTATGAACCGGGTGTGCAAACCCTATCTCGACAAGTTCGTCATTGTTTTCATCGACGACATCCTGATTTACTCCAAGAGTCAGGAGGAGCACGAGCAGCACTTACGTCTTATCTTGGAACTTCTTCGAAAAGAGCAACTGTACGCAAAGTTTTCAAAATGCGACTTCTGGCTTCGTGAAGTCCACTTCTTAGGCCATGTGGCGAACAAGGATGGGATTCATGTCGATCCATCCAAGGTAGATTCGATCAGAAACTGGCCAGCACCACGTACACCGACAGAAATACGCCAATTCTTGGGTTTGGCGGGTTACTACAGGCGATTTATTAAAGACTTCTCCAAGATCGCGCAACCGCTTACTATGTTAACACAGAAAGGTGTCGTTTACAGATGGGGTAATACGCAGGAGACCGCTTTTCAGTACTCAAAGGATAGGCTTTGCAGCGCACCTATTCTTTCACTGCCCGAGGGCACGGATGACTTCGTGGTTTATTGTGACGCATCGATACAGGGGCTTGGCTGTGTATTGATGCAGCGGGATAAAGTTATTGCCTACGCCTCTCGGCAACTCAAGGTTCATGAATGGAACTACACGACGCACGATTTGGAGCTGGGAGCTGTTGTTTTCGCGCTTAAGATATGGCGACACTACCTGTACGGTACCAGGTGCACGATTTACACCGATCACAGGAGTCTCGAGCATATTCTTAAGCAAAGGGATTTGAATATGCGTCAACGGAGATGGGTTGAACTTCTAAACGACTATGAATGCGCCATCAAGTAACATCCAGGCAAGGCCAATGTTGTGGCTGACGCCCTCAGTCGGAAAGACACTCTACCTAAGCGCGTGCGAGCGCTACAGCTTACTATTCAGTCCAGTCTTCCTGCACAGATACGAGCTGCTCAGTTAGAAGCACTGAAACCCGAAAACGTCAAAGCTGAAGCCTTACGCGGCTCAAGGCAACGCATGGAACAAAAGGAAGACGGCGCCTACTATGTAACGGGGCGTATTTGGGTTCCACTTTATGGCGGTTTACGCGAACTGGTAATGGATGAAGCTCACAAGTCTCGCTATTCGGTACATCCAGGGTCGGATAAAATGTACCACGACATCAGTACTACTTATTGGTGGCCTAGTATGAAGGCCCACATCGCCACCTATGTTGGCAAATGCTTAACCTGTGCGAGAGTCAAGGTTGAATATCAGAAACCAGCAGGTCTACTTCAGCAGCCTAAGATACCACAATGGAAATGGGAAGAAATTTCCATGGATTTTGTTACCGGTCTGCCTAGATCTCAGCGTGGGAACGATACAATATGGGTCATAGTTGATCGACTCACCAAGTCTGCACACTTCCTACCGATCAAGGAAACGGATAAGTTCTCCACTCTCGCAGACGTTTATCTTAAAGAAGTTGTCTCGAGGCACGGAGTGCCCACCTCTATTATTTCGGATCGCGATGCACGATTCACGTCAGAGCTTTGGCAAGCGATGCACAAATCCTTCGGCTCACGATTAGACATGAGCACAGCATATCATCCTCAGACGGATGGGCAGTCTGAGCGAACTATTCAAACTCTAGAAGACATGCTTCGAGCGTGTGTTATCGATTTCGGCAACGGCTGGGAAAAGCACCTCCCTTTGGTGGAGTTCTCGTACAATAACAGTTACCATACCAGCATTCAAGCCGCTCCATTCGAGGCATTGTACGGACGTAAATGCCGGTCACCTCTCTGTTGGGCAGAGGTGGGGGATAGTCAGATTACGGGTCCAGATATTGTAGTGGACGCCACAGAAAAGATTGCACAGATACGACAACGTATGGCGGCAGCACGCGACCGTCAGAAAGCCTACGCGGATAAGCGTAAGAGACCTTTGGAATTTCAGGTCGGGGATCGGGTTTTATTGAAAGTCTCACCCTGGAAGGGTGTGGTTCGTTTTGGCAAACGAGGCAAACTGAATCCGCGGTATGTCGGACCATTCGAAATCATTGAGAAAATTGGCAAAGTAGCCTACAGGCTAAACCTACCTCCTGAACTCGGTGCAGTTCACAACGTATTTCACGTGTCGAATCTGAAGAAATGCCTATCAAATGAGACCCTTATAGTTCCTTTTAAGGAGCTCCATATTGACGAGCGGTTGCAGTTCGTCGAGGAACCAATTGAAATCACGGACCGGGATATTAAGGTCCTCAAACACAAGAGAATCCCTCTTGTTCGAGTTCGTTGGAACTCCCAGCGTGGTCCAGAGTATACCTGGGAACGCGAAGATCAGATGAAAGAAAAGTATCCCCAGTTATTCGAAACCAATGCATCCACTTCTGAGGCTCAAGCTACTACTACTGAATTTCGGGACGAAATTCCAAATCAACGGGGGGATGATGTGACACCCCAGGAAAACCAGTGAACGATGTAACTTACATAGCTTCCTCAGTGAGTGCGTACCAAATTTCGGGACGAAATTTCTTTTAAGTTGGGGATAATGTGACAACTCGAGTTCCAAGATTGCCATCTTCGTATTAATTGCACGTTAATTGTTTAAGTTGTTTGTTTTCACGACTTGTTTATTTCACAACTGTGCACGTTATCATATGTTAAATCGTATTGTGGTTAGTATGTTATATATGGTGGGTGTTAAGTGTGCCTTTATAATTACATGATGTGCAATACACGCGTTGGGTGTAGATTGTAGCATACACGATATGTATGTAAAGGTTATATGTATATTGTATTGTTTATTTGATTTGTATATTTAATAAATAAATGGATCCTGTACAACCCTACACCCCACACGAAATCATCCTTTCCCAGTCCACTAGTGTGGCCTACAAAATCAACTTATGGGGCTTCGGCCCAGTAGCGAGTTAAATATAGGATTTGCATTAAGCTATGCACAAAAAAATCGATAACTGATAGAAACCCTAGAGTCTCTGGGTACGGCGGCAACTCTCTTTCCATCCAACTCTCTCTGCATTCGAAACCAGATTCCCCGTGTTTTACCATACCTAGTTCGGTTAGTGTTTTATTTGTTTAAGGTTGTTTTTATTCTTAATTAATGGCTATACTAGGAACATGATGACTATGATACAAACGATGAATGGTGATGTAATACATAAGGATTCTGAATATTGTCGGCTATTATTCTTAAATTTGCATGTGTGTGTCAGAAACTATGTGATTGTTTGTATATATATGCCGCCGATTTTATGATAATGGTTGTATTGTATTTGATAATTCAAATGAGTGAAGATAGGGGTCCAATGGAAACATGAAACCCATCTACAATTGTCGGCCAATATGTATATATTCTTGATTGTGTGACGTTATACATGAGCCGCCAAGTGATGATTATTGAAATTGTTTAATGAATGGAACATGCCTATAATTTCGTCCAATAGCATCATAGAGGTAATAAAGTATGTCGGCCATCTTTTGACAAAATATTTGTTTGAATATTGGATGAGCTGGGCGGCGACTACATGTGTGTGTGTGTGCCATTGGATCATAAATTGGTCTAGTAAACTTCATGTGATAAAAGTGGGTCGGCCAAAAGTGGGGTTTATTATAAAGGGATGGGGGTGTTACCTGCCGAGTTTAGTATGATGACAGTTGGTCGAAAGATAGTTGTTGTTACTTACTACTCGAAAGATAGTCGTTGGGACCGAAGGATAGCTTTGACGAAAGATAACACATGAACCGAAAGATAGATATGGTCGAAAGATGGCATAGAGTTCGAAACATAATACTTGGTCCGAATGATAATTGTGTAAACTGTTTGTTGAAAGATCTGTAATGTGTCGAAAGATAATAGGGTTTATGCTTTGAATAATGGAACATATGTTTGATTTATTTGGCATGCCATGCTTGGGAATGAATGTTAATAATTGTATTCGTGCACACTAACTGATGATTCAATGTGAAATAATACGTGTTGTGCCGATATGCAAACTGACTGTTATGTGAACATTAAATTGCATGCGTATCATTTCGAACATGAACTGATTTGTTATACGTGCATACAATAGGACGTGATTGATTACTTGTGAGTGCATAACTTAGCATACCGAGCAAACCAAGGTGAGTTCACACTCTTACCAAGGCATGGGATTCCCGGGGTGATTGGGAATGGGATTGAAAGGTTGATTAGATACACCATTGACACTATGACTAGACTACCACATTACTATCCTCGGATGTGAAGGATACTTATACTGATCACTATCCTCGGATGTGAAGGATACTTATACTGATCACTATCCTCGGATGTGAAGGATACTTATACTGATCACTATCCTCGGTTGTGAAGGATACCTATAGTTACGAGTAGTCTAGTGGTTATACAACGTGGAACACCACCACCAGTAACGTGGAACACCACCACCAATAACGTGGAACACCACCACCAATAGAACATACAAACGGCCCAGTAGAGCCACCTGTTACAAACGAATTTTCTATTACGCATTTACTTTCTGTGAACTCGCTCAACTAGTTTGTTGATCATTCTGTTACATGCCTTGCAGATCGTTAGGTACTTGGAGCTTGCACACGGAGGAGCTGGTTGTTGTGGGGCTTGGATCGTGATCACCTTGTTAAACACTTTTGATGTTTGATACTTATTTGCTATGGGTTTTACAATAATACGCTTCCGCTAAACAATGTTAACTTACTTATGTTTTGGAAACACCTTTCATATGGAAATGGTTTGGATTATAATGTGTTACTTTCACTTTATACAATGTTCTGTATGATTGGTGGCTTGATCCTGGTCAGTCACGCTCCCAAGCGGTGATACTCCGCAGGTGGATTTTGGGGGTGTGACATCGAGCTCTCGGACTTGCGCTTCTTTGAATCCTCAGACTTATTCTCAGAATGCCGTGATCGTTCAGATTTTGCATCTTCTTTGGCCTTGCCTGATGACTTCCCAGTTTCCTCCTTTTTATCAAGACTACCTTTGCGAGCAGCGTCATCGGCTAATGATTTTGCCAATGTAGTAGCCTCTAGATAGGTGGTAGGTTTTGCGGATGTAACCATACTACGAATTCGTGGCGACAATCCCCAGATATACCTTTCTACCTTTATGTACTCGGGAGTAACCATTAGTGGAACTAACCTTGCCAA
>NC_035435.2:48657203-48823008 GCF_002127325.2 Helianthus annuus | reverse complement strand
GATACAACAACTTAAGCAGAATTTACAAAAATGTTACAAAATAATAATATATAAATAAATTAGATAATGAACAACAATTTAAGCACAATGTACAACTATTTTGATTAAGATACAACAATTTAAACACAATGTACAACTATAAATACATACTTTTATTACAAATTAATAGTATATAATGTGCTGTTCTTTAGCAAATGCACATTTAAGGAATTTCCATTTTATCATTTCTTATTTTTAATTAACTATCTACCCTACGGCCCGCTAACATTCTTGTTTTTGGATGGGAAGGAGGAAAACACGCGTATGTTGATTTGACAGGTGTGTCCCCCCTCGTTGGGTTAAGGGACCACGGGTTTGTGGCGGGTCAAGCAATAACTAAAGCAGAGGCGGCCAAAGTAGCTAAGTATGAGAAAGCTTGCATCAAGAATCAGCACGTGTTCGTCCCATTCTTTTTCGATACTTTTGGCGCTCTCGCCCCTGACGCGGTGCCGTTCCTCAAGCGGGTTCAGCAGGTGGTAAGCAGTAACACCGCGCATGTTAAGGGGCAGAATTTTGTGTTTAGCAGGGTAGGGTTTGCTATTCAGAAGAGGGTAGCGGCGCAACTTGTTGCTTGTCTACCTGCCATTAGTCTGTAATCGTCTCTGTTTTTATGTAGAGAAATTGTTTTCTATTTAATGTATGAAAATCACAGTATTATGTATATTTTAACCTCTTTTTATTATAAACTGTCGGGTATACTTGAAACCTGTTTTGGGCATGGCATACCAACAAGTATTTTTAATTAACTATGGAGCATACCTGAAACATGCGGGTATGTTCGATACCCGACAGGTTTCGAGCCATGGATTAAACCATAACAACCATGAGCCTCCTTTCCTTTTTTTAATGTTTCCTTTTCCTTTTCACAAAAATAAATTAAAATAAGAAAATAGTGGTTTGGGTCATGACCACACCCTTAGGGTAGTGATTTTGGATGATGGATTAGAAGTGAGTGGCATGGCGCTGATGTGGAGAGTCATGATAACCATTAGGGTCATGACCACATGTTGCCTTACCAAATGACGCGCAACACCATAGTTATCACACAACTTTGCATCATCTACAGACTACAATCAAGTATTAACATAGGTATTGCAGAACAAAATGCAAACTGGTACACAATAGCCAACATAGCCCAACAGGGTGCAAACAAAACAATCCAACTTAAATACTATAGTCACAAGTTAAGTAATCATACATCAGCCTACATAAAGGCATACATATTTACAAGGAGAACATACAAAGCAGCATACCATACAACCCATCGTTGCCTAAAAAAACCTTAAATGCAATGAGTACAACTTTTTGGATTGTTGCAAATGAAGACACAACCGAAAACATAGGCTTAAATGCCCACGACTGGTACAAACGATTAACACAAGCTAGGTACAACCTAAAGATAATATCAGTCTCAAGAAACTCAATCTCATATCATAAGTGGTAAGTTATATCAATACAAGCATCTCTATATATAGGAGAACAACTATACAACTAATCATGCTAACTAACTCAACTAACTCACATGCTCTAACTACCTAACCACCTTTGTATACTCTAATATGCCCCCTCAAGCTGAACGGGGGGCATCCACGTGAAGCTTGGACCTCAGACTGTCGAAACGATCACCAGACAATCCTTTGGTCAAAATATCTGCAATCTGAAATGTAGTGGGAACATACCGAACATGTAAAGTACCACCCAAAACCATGTCCCGAATAAAATGCAAGTCAATCTCCAAGTGTTTGGTGCGCTGATGAAACACTAGGTTGACTGCAAGATATGTAGCTCCAATATTGTCACACCAAATAGACGGTGGACAAGTCATCGTGATATGTAACTCATGTAGTATAGATGTAATCCATCGTAACTCAGCAGCTGTATGAGGAAGAGCTCGATACTCAGCCTCAGTACTCGACCTAGCAACTATATGTTGTTTCTTGGAACTCCAACTGATGAGGTTGGGCCCAAGAAAAACACAATAACCTGTGGTAGAACGTCGATCATCAGGACACCCAGCCCAGTCAGCATCACTATAAGCATGTAAATCAACACAAGTAGACCGACGTATACACAACCCATGAGAAATGGTACCCTTAAGATACCGTAAAATCCGTTTGACAGCGACCCAGTGTCGATCAGCAGGTGTCTGAAGAAAATGTGACACCTTACTGACCGCATAAGCAATCTCTGGTCGTGTCAACACAAGATACTGTAATGCACCGACAGTGTTCCGATACATAGTAGGATCCGACAAAGGATCACCAGTGTGCCGAGAAAGCTGTCTACCAGAAGAGATAGGTGTAGATAATGGACGACAATCGGCAAGACCCATGCACTGTAACAAATCAAGTAAGTAGCGCTGCTGTGATAAATGTAAGACATCCTCAGAAAATGTAGCCTGAATACCCAGAAAATATGATAACTGTCCCAAATCCTTGAGCGCAAACTGAGAGTGCAAGCGCCCAATCAAACCAGTAACAAAATCAGATGAGCTCCCAGTAATAATGATGTCATCAACATAGATCAAGACATAACAGAGTATCGAATCTCGACTGTAAACAAAGAGAGATACATCTGAAAGACATTGGGTAAACCATCAGTAAGCAGAGCGGTGGATAGCTTGGAAAACCAAGCTCTAGATGAGTCAACAAAAGCCTGGGGGCTGGGTCATATACATAGTCTCAGAAAGATCCCCATGTAAGAACGCATTGTTGACATCAACCTGACGAATAGACCACCCTTGAGAGAAAGCGACTGAAAGAACTAGACGAATAGTAGTAGGTTTGACCACAGGACTAAAAGTCTCAGTGTAGTCAATACCCTCAGTCTGATGAAAGCCCTTGGCAACAAGCCGGGCTTTATAACGACTCACTGATCCATCAGGATTATGTTTAATCCTGTAAACCCACTTACAACTAACCATGTTGGCGTCAGTGGGAGCCTGAACCAGACGCCAAGTCTGGTTGGCATGAAGAGCATCAATCTCAGCACGCATCACATCCCACCAAACAGAATACTGCTGAGCTTGTCGAAATGTGGAAGGCTCAGTGGTGGGAGTAGTAGAGACATGAAAAAGAACAAGATCAGGAAACTGACGCGGCTGCCGTGTATAATCACGAGATCATGTAACCATCGGGTGAGTCGGAACAAGAGTAGTAGTAAGAGGATGAGGAGGAGGAGAAAGAGGAGAAGGACGAGGACAAGGAGGAAAAGAAGGTGAAGTAATATCATGAGAGGGAATAACATGAGAAGATGAGGAAGGAATAATAGGAGAAGATGAAGAAGAATGAGAAGAAACAGAAGTAGAAAGCTAAGGAGGAGGAATGGAGAAAGGAATAGAATCTGAAGAAGCTGTGGGAGTAGGAGAACTCCCCGGAATGTCAAAAATCGACTCATGAGACGTATGAGGATCATAACAAAGATAACCAAGATGAGATGGAGCATAGCCAACAAAGATAGAAGGAGTAGACTTGGGTGAAAGTTTATCCGCTCGAGTATCACCTAGAAACGGATAACACAAACACCCAAAAGTACGAAGAAGAGTGTAATCGGGACTAGATCCAAAAAGAACCTCATAAGGAGATGAGTGATGAAGAACCGGTGATGGTAACCGGTTAATAAGGAAGGCAGCAGTGGCATATGCATCATACCAGAATTTCTTTGGTAACCAAGCATGAAACAATAAAGCTCGAGCTACCTCAGAAAGATGATGGTTTTTCCGCTCAGCAACCCCATTTTGTTGGGGAGTCTAGGGACATGAAATGCGATAAGCGATGCCAGAATCTGAAAGAAAACGAGCCATAGATCCACGAATGAGCTCAGGAGCACCATCACACTGAAGATGCTTGATGGTGCAGGAGAAAAGGTTCTCAATAAGCGGTTTGAAATGCCGAAAGCAATCAACCGCTTGAGAATGACAAGTCAAAGGATACATCCATGTAAATCGACTGAAATCATCAATGAAAGTAATGAAATATCTGTATCCATCTCTAGACATAACAGGAGAGGCACCCCAAATGTCACAATGTATAATATGTAAAGGTGAAGTAGAATGAGATACAACTGATGTAAAAGGCAATCTAGTCGATTTTTTAACACTACAAGCAGTACAATGTGTGTGTATGGTTTTGTTTGTCAGATGTAAGAACAAACATCTAGACAAAACATCATCAGATGGATGACCCAATCGAGAATGCCAAGTCTCACGAGATACAGAAGTAAAAGCAGCAAGTGAATACAGCTGATGCGGACTACCACATGTGTGATGAAGAAGCTGTCCATCAAGAGTCTGAATGGACAGACCTAGATATGAGAAAACAACAGCTATGGGATGATCAATCACTAACTGCGTGATCGATTAAAGGTTCTTGGCTAAGCCAGGAACCACAAGAACATGTCTAAGAGTAAGAGTACGATCTAATAAATAAAGTAAAGCAGTGCCAATATGAGAAATAGTAAGAGCCATACCATTGCCTACAACGACTCGCTCAGAGCCAGTGTAGGGAGAAGCATCAAAAACAATAGAAGAATCAGCGGTCATATGCGCAGTGGCACCGGAGTCGGGTATTCAAGAATCCACGCGCTCGCAACTACCCGACAAATCAGCCATCAATCCAAAATGAGAAGAACTTGTATGACTATCCCATGTAGAGAAATGCACAACCCCAAAAACAGTAGTATCAGGAAGCCCCATTGAGCTATTGGGTTGTGAAACAAAAGACTGTATAACATTGTTTGGGCAAGACTCTAAAATACCAACTTGGGCCGAATGGGACATGGAAATAAGCCCAGCAGCACCTGGACCAATAACAGGAGAAAATCCAAACTTGTGTGAATGCAACACTGACTGAGAAACTATGGAACCATCATCACCGTCATCACAACACTGACCAGAAACCCTATATTCAATACATTCATCATCACAATACGAAACCAACACTGATTTCTGAGAAGATTTTCGAGAAGGCAAAACCACCTGAGAAGATTCGTTATACAACGACGGAACCGGCGAAACCCTAGATCCAAAATTTTCACCATCAACACCATTTATGCCGAAATTCCAACCTTTATTAGTATTCAAATTCGAATTTTTCATCTTGATAAAAAAAATTTTCAATTTGTTTCCACAAATTAGATGCAAATTACATAGCTCTAGTCAGATGAAGCAATGGAGAAGATATATTAGCAGTGAGAAAGGCTAATACGTAACTATCAGATTTATGTGACACTTCTGTGGCTTATGAATTCATTGGTGGTGTGATATCATTATTCAGGTATTGTAATAAACCGTGAGTCTTCAGCACTGTTAATACTTGATGTTACCAGGTGAGAAAATTATCAATATTGAGTTGTGTTAGCTGAGAATTGTAGGTTGATGTTGCCATTGATGATCAGCAACAAACTTTACAGAGATGAAAAGAAGAAATAATAGCAGAATTGAAAACTGGCCGGAAAACAGATCGGGGAAGAAGAACAGACCGGAAGATTATTGCCGGAAAATAGAACGTGGAAGAAGAACAGATCGGAAGATTATTGCTGGAAAACTGGCCGGAAAACAGAACAGAATTAAGAGCTTGCCGGAAAACGATGCTCTGATACCATAAAGATAATATCCGGCTCAAGAAACTCAACCTCATATCATAAGTGGTAAGTAATATCAATACAAGCACCTCTATATATAGGAGAACAACTATACAACTAATCATGCTAACTACATCAACTAACTCACATGCTCTAACTACCTAACCACTTCTGTATACTCTAATACAACCCATCGTTACATAAAAGACCATCTCTGCGATAAATGCTACCCAACAAACCAGCAACTCATTGCAAATCAATAGTATTATAGTACATACTACAACAACAAACCAATAAACGTAACAACCATTAAGGGTGGCTTAAATCACATGCATGCTTAAACGACCTCAAGGAATCAAAGAAACCAAAGCTGTTGGGCTCAGAAGCCTTGCATGGTTAAATTATATAATGTCATGCCAAATGCAAAGCCACATCATCATCACTGTTAACACACAACAAAAAAATCTTAGATGAGATACAACCCATCCTGATAGAGATCACCCACAATCCAAAATAACCAAAGCTTCTCCGATGAAACCAGTTCTGAAACCTAATCGGAAACATAAACAACATGCACAACGAATTTAGATTTCCTTGTCCCTACAAGTCTCATTCGCACGATCAATAACATCATCTTTTGGCAAAAGCCACAAACATGGCCAGTCTAATCCTTAATTTCTTGCCTACTACACTCGTGTATCATGCTTCGTATAAAGTGTTGTATGGATTGATTCACACAATTGCTCATTTACACGTGATTAGGTGTGTTTGCAATCCCTAGCTTTCGCCCACCTCTGGTTCCTATTAAAGCCACTCCTTCCCCTATTTTGGAGCCATCTATCGAGCACCCGAAAACACTAGCTCTCAAACCGGTTCGCATTGCCCACTACACATCTGACACGTCTCCTCTTTCCTATACCATAACTTAGGTCAAACATGATTCGAATTGGAAAGCTGCAATAAACTCTATAATGTCTGCACTACTTTCCAATGGCACTTAGGAACTTGTTCCTCGCGCTTCTAGTGCTAATATTGTTAGTTGTCATTGACTTTTTCCTCAGAAGTTTAACAACCATGGTCGTGTCTTCCTCCTCCGGTTTCTCTCAACATAAGGCTTTTAGTCGTGTTGTCAAACCTACAACCATTCGCGGTATTCGTGCGACTAATACGCATAGGAGATTCCAAGCTAACGTTATTGTACAGATCGTACACTCGGACGCTAGCTGAACTTTCCAATTTCTACCTATTTAAATATAGAAGATGTGACGAAAAGAGAGTTTAATTTTAGAGAGACAGAAATAGATTACTAGAGACAGGCTCAATTCTGTGACTTGAGTTAAATCATTTGGTTCGCAAACGTTTTCGATATTCGGAAGACAAGTTGTTACGACGGTTTCATTTATTTTATTCCTTTTATATATACAAATTGTTGGTGCATGTTTTGTGACAACAGCTTAATAGTTTGTTTATTTAGTCTTTGGATATTTTGTATTGGGCTTAGCATATTGGTTATGGAGTTATTTAGTGTTATGGGCTTGCAGAATGGCTTGGCCCAGACCAAAGCCCATGTGCAAACCTTGTCCTATATAAACAAGGCTTAGCATTAGGGTTTAGGTTAGCCATTTTAGACATTTGGAACATTTGTGAGAAATCTACAGAGAGTGGCTGATAGATTTCTTGGGGATCTTGAATTGATTGTAAACTTCGTGTTAGATAATCAATAGAAGACCGGATTGAAAGTGCATCATGTTCTTGATTCTTGTTCTACTCGTTTTCTGTGAAATCTGATCTAGGGGATTCCGCACTCTAGGTTGGACCGACGATTCTGTTACGATCCGCACGGTTAAGGGGACCTACAATTGGTATCAGAGCATTCGGCTCTTGTTTTGCTCGGTTCAGAATCGTTTCTGCAGAAAATCGGCATTTTTTGGACGTTTTTGGAGGCTGAGTTCGTGTTCTGCTGGTGATTTCGGATAAACTGCTTAGATTTCGGACCATTTCTGATAGAAATCAAGGATTTCGGATCAATTTCGGACCATTACTGATCAAAAGGCTTGGATTTCGGACCAGAAATACTGCATTTCGGACCATTTCGGATCTTCTGACTGCATTTCGGATCATCAGACTTGTATTTCGGATCATCAGGCTTGCATTTCGGACTAAACAGTTGCATTTCGGACCAGTTTGGCTTGATTTCGGACTAGAAGGTGTTGATTTCGGATTATAGTGGAGGATTTCAGATTATTAAGGGTTCATTTCGGATCTTTAAGTCTCATTTCGGATTAGCATAGTCCATTTCAGACCAGAAGGTGCTCATTTCGGATAAAGGACCATTACGGACCATTTCTGCACATTTCGGAAGGGGTGGATTTTTTCGTGGCTTGCGTAAGAAAAATTTCACTGTTTCGTGTTTAGAGAACTATCCGTAACTCATCTGTACAAACCGTTTGCACCGTTTCAATCCTTGGATTTTTAGGACAAAAAAAAAAACAGTTTTCGGATAAATATTTGTACGGTTTTCGACTCTGGAAAATCCCGAAAAAGGTTTTCAACATTATATATCATTGGAATTGTAATCTCGAGACGAATCTAACGATATAAGTTAGTAAAAACAGTTTTCGGATAAATATTTGTACGGTTTCATCAGTTCGCTTACGGTAAAAGCTAGACAAGGACCAGTAGAGAAGTTAGATTTGGATTTTGATTCAGGTTACCAAAATTCATTTAAACTTTTACGTTGCGTGATGGCTAAGAAGGATAATGGCAGTGAGGTTGTTAAAAACTGGCCAAAGCTTATAAACATCAAAGAATATGCTGACCGGAAAAAGAAGGTTGAGACTTATGTTCAAACTGAAGATTCGAGAATGTGGAGCTGTATGATTGATGGATACGTTGCTCCCACACGTCGTGTTGAAGGAAGAGTCAATGTGATTTCTTATGAGAAGATGGATGAATCTGAGCGACAGGTGGTTGATGCTGAGAAGAGAGCTTTAGCAGTGATCAAGAAATCCTTACCTGAAGGCATTAAGCATACTTTCAAGAACTATGGGAATTCTAGAGATCTGTGGGAAGCTTTGGAAAAACGTTATCAGATTCCTTCAAGATTGAATACATGTGAGCAAACATTGGTAGCTGAGCTTGCAGCCGTGAAGATTGGAGAGGAAGCTGCTGAGGAAGAAGAGAAAAAGGAAGCAGATGAGGAGAATGCTGAAAAGAAGGGTGCAGAAGTTTCAAAGGGCTTGACGGATGTGAATGAATTTACATCAGGGGTGAAGGTATCATCAGAATCTGTAAGTCATACATGTCTTAATTGCACTGAACTACAGGGTAAAGTTGACAAACTATTGGAGCAAAACAAAATTCTGTTAGCTGATTTAGAAAACAGAAAAGTGTTAAATGTTCTTTTGATTAAGAGAGAGTCAAATTGTTTGGATAAACTCAAATCAAATGAACAGGAAATTAGCAGTCTTACAAGCAAAGTCAATGAACTGTTACAGGTCATTGATTTGGCTCGTGAAACTGTGAAAGAAAAGACTAACGAGCTTTCAGAAAAGTGCACAGAATTGGCTGATGCACAAGCCAAAATTATAGAACTTCAGGGGAAGTTACACAATTTTGAAAATTCTTCGTTAGTCAGAACTCAAATTCAAAAAGGTTTAAAAAGGAGTAATGATAAAACAGGGGTGGGGTATACTAAAGCTTCATCTTCTGGAAATCAAGATTACTCATTTTTACCAACTGAAGATGAGCTAGCTGATTTTGTAACCACTGCACAAGTAGTAGTGGATCCGATAGTTGTGGACTTGCCTAATAGTCCAGTTTCTTTGAAAGAATCTGTTGGGTCTAACAGTACACCTCATAAAGTGGATGAGGATACTGAAGACAAAAAGACCAACACATTTAAAAAGGGATCAAGTAAAAAAGAAAACTTATAAGAAAAGATCCTGTTTTAAATGTCACAACAAAGGGCACGTGGCGAGTTGTTGTCCTTTGAAGAAAGGTAAGCAAAAGGTTGATGAGGTTAAGGATGGAAATCAGGTTGAGTTAAACAAAAGTGTAAAAACTAGTTGTCAGACAAAGAAACCTGATTTTCAATCTAAACCTTCAACTTCGAAAAGATTTTAGAGACCAAGAAGTATTTCTCCACAATTTAGTCATTATAATGGTAAATCAAATCGTTTTCAAAGTCAAAATAGAAATTTTGGATATCAAAATCGATACCAAACTGGTGGTAATCGAAATTTTCAACAAAGAAATGGACATAGGGGTTTTAGTAACTCGAATGTTCAACAACATCGAAAATTCTTTCAAAATTCATGGTATAATATTGGGAGAAGAAGGTATCAAGATAATAATTTCCAAAGGTCCGAAAATCCGAGAGGTTATTGGAACTCTCGCAATCAAAGACCTACTGGAAATTATCACTCTTGTTCAACAACGGGATCCAAGACACAAGTAAGGTGTGATGGATATTGGATAGAAGCTTCGTATGTGGATTTACATGGTCAACCCAAAACCGGTCAGGTTTGGGTTGTTAAGGCTAACTAAGTTGTTGAGTGAATGCAGGATGACCAAGAAGGACTGTTGATGTGTTCAACAGTGGTTATTCCTGTAAAGCATCTGAGGTGAATAGTAGGTTAACATGGGTAACGAACTATTTACTTTTGTGTTTGTTTTGATTTTTGTAAACTTTAAAAGTGAAAAAATTTTGTCAGATTTAAAGTGGGGAGTCTGTTTGTGTTTATAAATTTGTGTTTTCAAAACTTACTCCATAAAAACAAAAATTTAGGGGGAGAAATTCCTCTAAGCCAAAAAGAGTTTAGATAGTGCGTGAGTTTAGGGGGAGTAAGTTGTAAATTTTTAAAAATGAAAAACATAAAAAAATTAGAAAATCAAAAATGAGTTCATGGTGTGAAAAAGAGGAAATGATAGTACATTGGCAAGTTAGACTGTCACACTCAAACTGAATTAAATTGCTTAAGTGTGATAGCAGCTTCATCATATGATGTACCAGTAGGCAAAAAGCATGAAATAATCAACTTACCAAAGTGATATAAACCTAAATGCACTGAGTATGAGTGGGGAACACATCAGTGGTGTATGGTTTAATGACCTTAATTCTTGCGTTGATAGATTGCCAAAATCTGAGGTTTTGGGTCTTTATACTGTTATTTCATACGGGGATATCAGGGGTGTCCTTCTGCTGCATCCAGATACATGCTGACCTAGACACACCCAGGATATCTTAAAAGAGCTAAAAATGCCAAAATCCTGAAAATGAAAAAGCTCTCATAGAGAGTCATTCAATAAGTGCAAAATGCATAATTCGTACCAAAAATGGTATATGTCTTAGCCCTCGATAAGATATTTTGGTCTCTCTGCTGTACGGAAGTACTGACTTGTTCACCAATTATCTATCGTTGAAAAATAAACGGATTAATTCAGTATACTCACCTACTACGATGAATTTTTGTGCATACCTTGATCGCGGGGGTACATCCTGAAGTGGGACACGCTCGTATTTCGGTATAATAAAATTACCTTAACGTATCATATGGTAATGGTACTTGAAATGTTCATGCATTTTTGTTTAAGTGGATAAACATACTGGTAATCATCTTGAACTGCTTTTCACGGAAAAATTAAATATAGAATCATCTAATAGTGTGAAACAGTTTGATTTTGTTGATATGATCTTCTTGCACATGATACTCACAAAAAGATGAAATTGTAAATATTTTTGTTAGTTTAGTTTGTGTTGAAAAATATCAAAAATATTTCCTTTTTAAAAGATCTCCCATTTTGATCTGACAGGTAGTTGTTTTTGCATGATAAGATAAAATATTGGTTTATGTTTAAATGTGAAAAAGACTAATGGTTTTTCGAGATACTTGCTTGTGTTGCTAAACAGATTGATGCAGTTATCAAAATGAAGTGCAGAATACAAGTAAAGTGGAGATTGAGAGTAAAGTGAAGAATGTGTGAAGATGAATGTAGGATCCTTCTACTGCATTGCAGAAAGAGAAAGAGATATGGAAGATTTGAAGATACTTGCTTAACCAAAGATTGCTAGTTCGCTGATCTACAACAAATGAAAGTTTTGGAGATTGGAAGCATCAGCTAAGGGGGAGTTTGTTGATGTCAGAAACTGTGTAGCTGACGCTATCCAAAGACCAAAAGACTGCAAGATGTTTGAAGACAAAGTTACACTATGAAGCTATTGTCAAGGGGGAGTTTGTTGGTGCATGTTTTGTGACAACAGCTTAATAGTTTGTTTATTTAGTCTTTGGATATTTTGTATTGGGCTTAGCATATTGGTTAGGGAGTTATTTAGTGTTATGGGCTTGGAGAATGGCCTGGCCAAGACCAAAGCCCATGCGCAAACCTTGTCCTATATAAACAAGGCTTAGCATTAGGGTTTAGGTTAGCCATTTTAGACATTTGGAACATTTGTGAGAAATCTACAGAGAGTGGCTGAGAGATTTCTTGTGGGTCTTGAATTGATTGTAAACTTTGTGTTGGATAATCAATAGAGGACCGGATTGAAAGTGCATCGTGTTCTTGATTCTTGTTCTACTCGTTTTCAGTGAAATCTGATCTAGGGGATTCCGCACTCTAGGTTGGATCGACGATTCTGTTACGATTCGCACGGTTAAGGGGACCTACACAAATCTTATTCTAAACTTGATTTGCATTCTGTTATTCATTATGCGTAACTAAAACTTTTATATCATTCAGGTCTAGATGATCCTAACTTTCTATGAATGTCTCGGTTGATCAGACTACAAAGTTAAGTTAATAATGTGATAAGTATTGAGATTAGAATTCAGATTAGGATTTTGGAGCATAAAAGAACGAATGATGTTCCTATAATTCGAATTGGTGAATTGTATCTTTGATACATACATACATATATATACTTGACGGTTGGATGCATAACCGCCACTACTTATAATAAAACTAAACTATATAAATAAATACATTATACTAACTAATATATCTAGCTTATATTCCTTCTAATATTCCCTCCCGTGAGCTAGATAGCAGCAAGATGCAGGAGCCCCTTGAGACGGAGAAAGTCTTTTGGTTGCAGCGCTTTTGTTAGTATATCTGCAGCTTGTTCTTTTGTCGTACAGAACCTGACTTCAACTTCATCTTCCTTAACAAGATCACGAATGAAATGATACTTCACTCTAATATGTTTGCTTTTCCCATGATAAACAGGGTCTTTAGCCAGACAAATTGTGGATTTGTTATCACAGAAGATTACCGGTGGGCAATCCATATTCATTTTAAGTTCAATGAGTATTCCCTTTATCTAGAGTGCTTGACATCCAGCCATGGATAGTGCAATGTATTCAGCTTTGGTTGAAGATAAGGCAATGACCTTTTGCTTTTTTGATTGCCATGCTATTGCTGCTGATCCTAAATGAAAAACATATCCCGAAGTGCTTTTACTATCATCCACATTTCCAGCATAATCACTGTCACTAAATCCAACTAATTTCCCTTTACTTCACTTTGAGTAGATGATTCCATGGTTTATTGTCCCTTTTATATATCTTAAGATTCGTTTCCCAGCTTCCTAGTGACTTTTCTTTGGTTTCTCCATAAACCGGCTTATCTTGCTAACAGAAAACATTATATCAGGCCGAGTATTTGTCAAGTACATGAGACATCCCACTAGGCTTCTATATAAATTTTCATCCACCTCATCTCCAAGGTCATTTTTTGATAATCATTCACCATATTCCATAGGAGTGGAGATTATGTTGTCACACCCCCAAAATCCACACGCGGAGTACTACCGCTTGGGAGCATGACTGACCAGGATCAAGCCACCAATCATATAGAACAATGTAAATAGTAAAAGTAAATGTAATTAAACCAAACCAATCCATATGAAAGGTGTTCAAAACATAAGTATAAATTCAACGTTTAGCGGAAGCATGTCAGTAATAGCCCAACATAAATAAAGTATGTAATGTCATAATGTTTAATCAAGCATTCACGATCCTTGTCCACAACGACCGCGCCTCCCAGTGCAAGCTCCATGTATACCTAACGACCTGCAAGGCATGTAACAGAGAGTCAACAACTAGTTGAGCGAGTTCACAGTAAGTAAGTTCGTAATAGTAAGTTTGTTTCGTAACATGTGGCTCTACTGGGCCGATAGTATGTTTTATTGGTGGGGGCTTCCCATAGTTGTATATACACTAGACTATTTGTAACCATAAGTGTTCTTCTTATCTCGAGAACAGTAGTACGTACAAGGTTTACGTAGGTTTTACGTAAGTGTCCTTCTTTACCCGAGGACAGTGGTACGCATGGGGTTTACGTAGGCTTTACGTAAGTGTCCTTCCTGACTCCGGAAGACAGTAGCATGTACTTGTTTACGTAGGTTTTACGTAAGTCTCCTGCTTAACCCGAGGACCATGGTAGATAGTCTAGTAACCGTGTAAGTACGAGAAATTGTTCAATCCCATCATTCAACCCATTCCCAATCCCCGGGAATCCCATGCCTTGGTAAAGAGTGTGAACTCACCTTGGTTTGCTCTGTTTGTTATTGCTTCTAGTGTTAATTAATGATTAGGTCCGTTACACGCGACCAATGGTACATTGCACATAAACTCGATGTAAGTGTTTACGTTCAATTAGGGTTTACAAGTCCTTGATGTCCAAACAACTGTGATTCTTGTGATGGTTGTGTACAGAATGACATCACATAGATTGTTCATACATACAGTATCATCCCGTAACATTCAGTATCATACAGCAACATACATTAACATACAGTAACATACATACAGTGGTGGCAGGAGGATAAGTGTTTTTCATTCAACATTTAACCTGATTCTGTTAACAAACTCGGACCTTATAAACATTTACAAAATCAGACTATACATTACTTGTAAAGCTCAGACCATGCTTCTCTTATAAAGTTCGGACATACATCCCCTAATAAAAACCCGGATCATTCACAGTTCATGAAACTCGGACCCAAGGGCCTTCACAAATTCGTACCTTGCATCCTATATACAAAAGTCGGATCTTGTCTATGCATCACACAAAGTCGGACTAGATAATCATCGCAATGGTCGGACTAGTTACTCATCACAAAAGTTCGGACATGCTCACTTCATAAAACTCGGACCTTGTGTCCTTTAAAAAAAAATCGGACCTAGTATCCTTATTAAAAAAGTCGGACCTAGGGTCCTTATGCAAAGAGTCGGACTTAGTGTCCATCACAAGAAATTCGGACCCCTTTCATCATGTACAAAACTTGGACACCATACATGTATTCAAGAAATTCGGACCACCCTAATATCATCAAAAGTCGGACTACATGTTCAATCCAGAAACTCAGACCATACATAACATGGAACTCGGACTTAGGCAAATCACATAAAATTCGGACCATTCAATTCATGTATAAAATTCGGACCTTTATAAACATACAAAATTCGGACCCTTCATATGTGTAAAGTTCGGACTATATGAATATCAAAAGTCGGGCCAACCATCCATCATGCGAACATTCCAAGCAATGTAACAGTTACGTCTTTACGATCAAGAAACCCTAATTTCATACATTTGCATTATAGTTATCTAATCAACAATCGAACATCTTTATCATATCAGACATATTAGTGTCATGCAAGTGATTACACAACTAATCATATCCATTTCACAATAATCAGAATCGATCAATAAACACAGAACTATTGTTTGTAGAACTAGGGTTTGCAAGAATCAAATAACCAATGATTGACAACAAATAATCATTAAACAATTACCTTGGATTGATTCTAGATGGATTGAAAGATCAAGATTGATGCAAGAGAACTTGTGCCAATGAGGAAGAAGATGATTGTAGGAAAGGGTTGTAGAGAAATCTTGAAGGTACGTATGATGATTTGTGAAATGATTTGTGAGGGAGGTTAGGGTTAAGAGTTACTATTCATTTCACTAACTACTCTACTCACCCCTAAGTATCATCTTTTGCACAAAGCACACCCATCACAATATAATTTACAGTTTCATCACCAAGTTCATGTATTTGTCAAATCATTCGTAAAATAACTCATAACCATGCATAATCACAATACACTTTATCGAACCAAAATGTATACAGTTACAAAGCAAACAAATTGTGTAAGTAAGCAACTAAACAAACAGTGAACGTGCAATAAATGCGAAAGTGGAATCTCGGAAACTCGAGTTGTCACATTATCCCCAACTTGAAAGAAATTTCATCCCGAAATTTAGCATGCGGTTACTGAGGAAGCTAGTTAAGTTGTATCGTTTACTGGTTTTCCTGGGGTGTCACATCATCCCCCTGTTGATTTGGAATTTCGTCCCGAAATTCTGTAGTAGCTTCAGCCTCAGTAGTGGTTGCACGGTTTTCGAATAACTGGGGATACCTGAGTTTCATTTGGTCTTCTCGTTCCCAGGTGAACTCTGGGCCACGACGGGAGTTCCAACGAACTCGTACAAGAGGTATTCTAGTGTGCTTGAGGACCTTAACATCCCGGTCCGTGATCTCAACTGGTTCCTCGACGAACTGCAACCGCTCGTCGATAGTGAGTTCCTTCAAAGGAACTATGAGGGTCTCATCTGACAGACACTTCTTTAGATTCGACACGTGGAAAACATTGTGAACTGCGCCGAGTTCTGCTGGTAGATTCAGTTTGTAGGCCACTTTGCCTATTTTCTCGATGATTTCGAATGGTCCAACATACCGCGGATTGAGCTTGCCTCGTTTACCAAAACGAACCACACCCTTCCAGGGTGAGACTTTGAGTAGCACTCGATCCTCAACTTGGAACTCTAGCGGTTTCCTGCGCTTATCAGCGTAACTTTTCTGACGGTCGCGAGCTGCCGCCATGCGTTGTCGTATCTGTGCAATTCGTTCAGTAGCATCGACTACAAGTTCTGGACCTGTGATTTGACTATCCCCCACCTCTGCCAACAGAGAGGTGACCGGCATTTACGTCCATACAATGCCTCGAATGAAGCGGCCTGAATGGTGGTGGGGTAACTGTTATTGTACGAAAACTTCACTAAAGGGAGATGCTTTTCGTAGCTGTTGCCAAAATCAATAACACATGCCCGAAGCATGTCTTCTAAGGTTTGAATCGTGCGCTCAGACTGCCCATCCGTCTGAGGGTGATATGCTGTGCTCATGTCCAACCGTGAGCCAAAAGATTTGTGCATTGCTTGCCATAGTTCTGAAGTGAATCGTGCATCCCGATCCGAAATAATAGAAGTTGGCACTCCATGCCTCGAAACAACTTCTTTCAAGTAAATGTCTGCTAATGTAGAGAACTTATCCGTTTCCATAATAGCTAGGAAGTGTGCAGACTTTGTAAGTCGATCCACGATCACCCAAATGGTATCGTTCCCACGCTGAGATCTAGGTAGGCCAATGACAAAATCCATGGAAATTTCCTCCCATTTCCATTGCGGTATCTTAGGTTGCTGAAGTAGGCTTGATGGTTTCTGATATTCAACTTTGACCCTTGCACAGGTCAAACATTTGCTGACGTATGTTGCGATGAGGGCTTTCATGCTTGGCCACCAATACGTAGTTTTAAGATCGTGGTACATTTTATCCGAACCTGGATGTACCGAGTAGCGAGATTTGTGTGCTTCATCCATCACAAGTTCTCGTAAACCGCCATATAGTGGGACCCAAATACGCCCCGTTACATAGTAGGCGCCGTCTTCCTTCTGTTCTAACCGCTGCCTTGAACCGTGTAAGGCTTCAGCCTTGACATTTTCTGGTTTCAATGCTTCTACCTGAGCATCTCGTATCTGCGCAGGAAGACTAGACTGAATAGTAAGCTGTAAGGCTCGCACACGCCTAGGTGTAGTATCTTTTCGACTGAGGGCATCGGCCACAACATTGGCTTTTCCTGGATGGTACTTGATAGCACATTCGTAATCATTAAGCAACTCGACCCATCGTCGTTGACGCATGTTCAATTCCTTCTGCTTGAAGATATGCTCGAGACTCCTATGATCGGTGTAAATAGTGCACTTGGTACCGTATAAGTAGTGTCGCCATATCTTAAGCGCGAAAACAACAGCTCCTAGCTCCAAATCGTGCGTCGTGTAGTTCCGTTCATGAACCTTGAGTTGGCACGAAGCATAAGCAACAACTTTGTCCCGCTGCATCAATACATAACCAAGCCCCTGTATCGATGTGTCACAATAGACCACAAAATCGTTCGTGCCCTCTGGCAATGAGAGGATAGGTGCACTGCAAAGTCTTTCCTTTAAGTGCTGAAAAGCGGTTTCCTGGGGATTACTCCAACGATAGGTGACACCCTTTTGTGTCAGTAGTGTAAGCGGCTGAGCAATCTTTGAGAAGTCTTTAATGAATCGTCTGTAGTAACCCGCCAAACCCAAGAATTGGTGTATTTCCGTTGGTGTACGCGGTGCAGGCCAGTTCCTGATCGAATCTACCTTGGATGGATCAACATGAATCCCATCCTTGTTTACCACATGGCCTAAAAAGTGCACTTCACGAAGCCAGAAGTCGCATTTTGAAAACTTGGCGTACAGTTGTTCTGATCGAAGAAGTTCCAAGATAAGTCGCAAATGCTGTTCGTGTTCCTCCTGACTCTTGGAATAGATCAGGATGTCGTCGATGAAGACAATCACAAACTTGTGTAAATAAGGCTTGCACACCCTGTTCATAAGATCCATAAAAACTGCAGGCGCGTTCGTTAGCCCGAATGGCATGACTAGAAACTCGTAGTGGCCGTAGCGTGTTCTGAATGCTGTCTTAGAGACGTCCTCATCCCGGACTCTCAGCTGATGGTAACCTGACCTTAGATCAATCTTGGAGTAGTAGCTCGACCCTTACAACTGGTCGAATAAGTCGTCAATACGAGGAAGAGGATAGCGGTTCTTCACTGTGACCTTGTTCAGTTCGCGGTAATCAATGCACATCCTAAAGGTACCGTCCTTCTTTTTCACGAATAACACCGGAGCTCCCCAAGGCGAAGAGCTAGGACGAATAAAGCCCTTATTCAAGAGCTCTTGTAGTTGCTTCGATAGTTCTTCCAATTCTGATGGAGCTAAGCGATACGGTGCGCGAGCTATAGGTGCTGCCCAGTACTATAGGAATGAGGTCGATAGAGAACGTCTGACCAGCGAGGATAAGATTACAATCCCCGAACTATGTGTGGCCTCTAGACTTTTACCATTAGCTAACACTACGACATGTTTGGTGTTCAAGGGAGTTGGTGCACGTTTTAACATTTGACTAACTTTCAAGGACATATAACTGATATCCACACCCAAATCAAACAAGACAATAACATAAAAGTCGTCGAGAAGAAACTTACCCATTATTACGTTAGGATCGTTCCTTGCGTCACCCTGACCAATCACGTACATGTGGCCCCGGCGTCATTGTTTCCATTGTTTCCCCCAACGCTATCCCCATTGTCGTCTCTGTTTCCATGGTCATGGTTTCGAGTCCGGTCCTGGTTTATTTGCGGACAATGTCTCTTGTAGTGATCTTTAGCATCACACTGAAAACATCCTTTAAAACTCTGTTGTTGCTGCTGATTCTGTGGAGATTGAGGCGACCGTTGCTGTTCTTGAGTTACAGGACGTGAGCTTCGACAATCCTTAGCTTCATGACCTATCTTGAGACACCTCTGACAACGACCCTAGTTGCACTGACCGCTGTGGTGCCTATTGCATCTGTTACACTTTGGATGATTTCCTCGATATCCACTCTGCCCACGACTACCAGAAAACTGCTGACTGGGGCTCTGGTAGTCATCTATCTTTTGATGCTGCGCCAGAGGCTGAACCGGAATTAATCCCTTGCCCAGGTTTCCATCCCACTTGCGTTTGTTGTCACTAGACGCACATGTAGTAGCAGCTTTAACACGTTTCGGTAGTTTGTTTTGTTCTACTGCCTGGTCTGTGGGACGATGAGCAAGCCGAGTGACTTGCTGGATAGTGCCAAGATTAGCTGCGGTCACATAACTCTGAATTTCGGGCACCAGACCCTTGAGATACAGCTCGATGCGTTTGGTGGGAGGGTCTACCATAGTGGGATAAAATGTGGCTAATTCATTTGATCTCTTCGTATAAGCCTCAATTTCAGACCCCGCCATCTGTAAGTTGAGGAACTCCACCTCTAGTTTGTGGATGTCTTCCCGACTGCAAAACTCTTCCTTAATTAGGTCCTTGAACTCGTTCCAAGGGGTGGCATTAGCAGCTGCCAGCCCTAACATCTGAACCTGTGCTTCCCACCAGGTTAATGCAGCACCTTCGAGTGTTCCAGTAGCAAACTTTACTCTACGAGACTCAGGGCAATCACGCACCTCAAAGTCAGTTTCGAGCCTCTCGAACCAATGGAGGAGGCCTACAACTCCCTCAGTACCGCTGAAGGTACTAGGTCGGCAATCCTTGAGATTTTTGAAGGTGCAAACAGGTGGCTGAGCGTGTTGACCTATTGTGTATAAGAATAGGACAAGGTTAAACACAAGAGTTGGTTTAGGAGTGTAGGATCTAAAGATCCTAGTGTGAGTCACAACTGCAGGGTATACCTCCTGCTTGTATGGCTGCAAGTGCCGCAGCAACTCGTTCGTTAATGAGATCCGTCAACTGGGCTTGAGTCAAATTGATACGTCCGGCCATGATCTTCATAGCAAATGTTACGTAAGTGAGAGAGATTCGCGAATAGTGTGATGACAGAAGAGAGTAAGCACACAAGTGTTCTCAAGCAATAACGAATAGTAAGCAATGTAATCTAAGTATACCATGAGCAAAGTTCTATGTAACTCTGGCATGTAGGCAATAAACATAAACCTTATTACCTAGGATGTTGAGTCTTGCACGTGGAGCGAGGCATCGTTGTGGATCGTTGAGCACTGTACTGGTTATAGTCTGGTTTTAATAAAAACGTTTTTCCTCTTATCAAAACCGAGTTCTCTATAACCAATGGCTCTGATACCAATCTGTCACACCCCCAAAATCCACACGCGGAGTACTACCGCTTGGGAGCGTGACTGACCAGGATCAAGCCACCAATCATATAGAACAATGTAAATAGTAAAAGTAAATGTAATTAAACCAAACCAATCCATATGAAAGGTGTTCAAAACATAAGTATAAATTCAACGTTTAGCGGAAGCATGTGAGTAATAGCCCAACATAAATAAAGTATGTAATGTTATAATGTTTAATCAAGCATTCACGATCCTTGTCCACAACGACCGCGCCTCCCAGTGCAAGCTCCATGTATACCTAACGACCTGCAAGGCATGTAACAGAGAGTCAACAACTAGTTGAGCGAGTTCACAGTAAGTAAGTTCGTAATAGTAAGTTTGTTTCGTAGCATGTGGCTCTACTGGGCCGATAGTATGATCTATTGGTAGGGGCTTCCCATAGTTGCATATACACTAGACTATTTGTAACCATAAGTGTTCTTCTTATCCTGAGAACAGTAGTACGTACAAGGTTTACGTAGGTTTTACGTAAGTGTCCTTCTTTACCCGAGGACAGTGGTACGCGTGGGGTTTACGTAGGCTTTACGTAAGTGTCCCTCCTGACTCCGGAAGACAGTAGCATGTGTGAGTTTACGTTGGCTTTACGTAAGTGTCCTTCCTGACTTCGGAAGACAGTAGCATGTACTTGTTTACGTAGGTTTTACGTAAGTGTCCTGCTTAACCCGAGGACCATGCTAGATAATCTAGTAACCGTGTAAGTACGAGAAATTGTTCAATCCCATCATTCAACCCATTCCCAATCCCCGGGAATCCCATGCCTTGGTAAAGAGTGTGAACTCACCTTGGTTTGCTCGGTTTGTTATTGCTTCTAGTGTTAATTAATGATTAGGTCCGTTACACGCGACCTATGGTACATTGCACATAAACTCGATGTAAGTGTTTACGTTCAATTAGGGTTTACAAGTCCTTGATGTCCAAACAACTGTGATTCGTGTGATGGTTGTGTACAGAATGACATCACATAGATTGTTCATACATACAGTATCATCCCGTAACATACAGTATCATACAGCAACATACATTAACATACAGTAACATACATACAGTGGTGGCAGGAGGATAAGTGTTTTTCATTCAACATTTAACCTGATTCTGTTAACAAACTCAGACCTTATAAACATTAACAAAACTCAGACTATACATTACTTGTAAAGCTCAGACCATGCATCTCTTATAAAGTTCGGACATACATCCCCTAATAAAAACTCGGATCATTCACAGTTCATGAAACTCGGACCCAAGGGCCTTCACAAATTCGGACCTTGCATCCTATATACAAAAGTCGGATCTTGTCTATGCATCACACAAAGTCGGACTAGATAATCATTGCAAAGGTCGAACTAGTTACTCATCACAAAAGTTCGGAAATGATCACTTCATAAAACTCGGACCTTGTGTCCTTTAAAAAAATCGAACCTAGTGTCCTTATTAAAAAAGTCGGACCTAGGGTCCTTATTGTGACAACTCGAATTTCCAAGATTCCTATTCCGCATTTATTGCACGTTCATGTATTGTCTAGTTGTTTAATTGTACAAATAGTGGGCTATGGAACTGTAACGTTTTGATACAATAAAGTGCATTGTGTGATTATGCATGGTTATGTGTCAATTGTGAGAAATTTGTTAAATGCATAAACTTAGTGGTGAAACTGTGAAATTGTTGTGAGATGGTGTACTTGTGTAAAAGTTAATACTTGAGGATATAGAGAGCAATTAGTGAAATCCTAATAATACTTAACCCTAATCCCCTTTTCACTAATCATTCTCTCAAAATCAAAACACGTACTACATCCTCTAATTCCCTAGCAATCATCACCATTATCATTGGCAAGCTATTCATCACTTTCGATTCCACATTTCTCTAGAATCAACACAAGGTAAATGATTATTGTTTATTGTTTTCTTGATTCTTAGTAACTTTTGATTCTTGATTATGTGTTCATGAAAACCCTAGTTCCTCATATAATATTCTGTGGTTTTGTTTTGATTCTGGATAATTGTGATTATGATGATGCTTGGTTGCATGCTCGATAGATTATCTTTGTGATGATTGTTGTTGTTAAACATAGGTTGATTGATGATTGTTTCTGCCGTCAAAATGTATGAAATTAGGGTTAGAAACCAAGAAACGTAACTGCTTTAATCTCAAAGAGCAAATGATTGAATTGTTCTCAGAGTTTTGTGAATGATTATGTATGTCTGAGTTTCGTAACCCTAATGTAGCTGTCTGAGTTTTTGGGATTCATAATTAGTCTGAGTTTATGAAATGCATCAAGGATCCGAACTTTATATGATGTGCATGATAGTCTGAGTTTTGTAAGATGATACATGTCCGAACTTTTTGATAATATAAAGGTCCGAACTTTGTAAAAGAATTAAGGTCCGAGTTTCATGTAAAGAATTTGGTCCGAGTTTGGCTAAAAAGCCTTGGTCCGAGTTTGTGAGCCTAACCCCTTGTCCGACTTTTATTAAATCAAATGGTCCGAGCTTTAAAAGAAATAAATGGGTGGTCCGATCTTGTTCTTAGGGGATGAAGTCCGAGTTTTCTGGGCTCAAAAGCAAGAGTCCGAGTTTTAGAGGAGGGCATCAGGTCCGAGTTTAAGTGTATTGTTTGTCCGATCTTCTTATGGATCACATGTCCGAGTTTCTTGTACTTGGGTTGTCCGAGTTTCAGGCCCCAAGCCCCATATCCGACTTTTTACTTCATCACATTTACTATCTGAGTTTTAACCCCTTACATGCCCGAGTTTTATACCCCATCCCCTTGCCATGTCTTGTCCGAGTTTAAACAGGGGAAACCCCCCCCCCCCCCCCACACTGTCCGAGTTTCTAAGTAGGGCAAGCCCCGTCCGACGTTGTGTGATGTTTAATGTGAAGCCATGAGTTGCTTGTTAATTGATGTGGAATCTGTTCAGGTTGCATGATTAGAATGAAGCCACAAATTCCGTTAAACTTGTTATGTTAATAACGCCGATGAATGTACGAAGTATGTTAACACTGACAAATATGTTAACCTCCATGTTAGACTGAAATGTGGAAGCAAAGACATCACGCATGAATTATGTGAATGCGATGAACTGACTATGTGATATATGATTCTATGTATATGATTGTATGATATTGAACGCAATTGTATGATCGTGCATGTGTGACCATTCTATGTGATATCATCATGTACACAATACACACACAAGACATAGTTGCTTGGTTACCAATCACTCGCAAACCCTAATTTGATGCAAACACTCACATCGTATTATGTGCAACATATCCTAGGTCGTGTGTAACAGACTTAGACGTTTGATAAACCCTAGAGCATAGCATACCGAGCAAACCAAGGTGAGTTCACACTCTTACTAAGGCATGGGATTCCCAGGGCACGGGAATTGGGATTGAAGGATTGTGATTGAATAGAACTGTACTTACACTATTACTAGACTACCATACCATCGTCCTCGGTTGTGCAGGACACATACGTGCAATCTACGTACACATATACCTATTACTATCCTCGGTTGTGAAGGATACTTATACATATTACTATCCTCGGTTGTGAAGGATACTTATACATATTACTATCCTCAGTTGTGAAGGATACTTATACATATTACTATCCTCGGTTGTGAAGGATACTTATACTAAATTACTATCCTCGGATGTGAAGGATACTCACGTAAGACCTACGTGAACTTATACTTACTACTGTTCTCGGATTGTGAAGAACACATATGGTTACGAATAGTCTAGTGGATATACAACATGGGAAGCCCCCACCAATAGAACGTACTAACGGCCCAGTAGAGCCACATGTTACAAACGAAACTACCATTACGCATTTACTTTCTGTGAACTCGCTCAACTAGTTGTTGATCCTCTGTTACATGCCTTGCAGGTCGTTAGATACATGGAGCTTGCACAGGGAGGAGCTGGTCGTTGTGGGCTTGGATCATGAACGTTTGTTATACACTTTATGACATTTGATACTTTATTATGATGGGTTTTATTTATACGCTTCCGCTAAACAATTAACTTACTTATGTTTTGGAACACCTTTCATATGGATTTGGCTTGGTTTAATGGCAATTACTTTTATTATATATAATGTTCTATATGATTGGTGGCTTGATCCTGGTCAGTCACGCTCCCAAGCGGTGATACTTCGCAGGTGGATTTTGGGGGTGTGACAGATTGGTATCAGAGCCAGGTTATAGAGAACTTGGTTTTAATATGGGGAAAACGTTTTTATTAAAACCAGACTATAACCAGAACAGTGCTCTCAACGAGCCACAACGACGCTTCGCTCCATGTGCAAGACTCGACATCCTAGGTAATAAGGTTTATGTTTATTGCCTACATGCTAGAATTGCATAGAACTTTGCTCGTAGTATGCTTACATTACTTTGCTCACTACTTGTTATTGCTTGAGAACACCTATATGCCTACACTTTTCTGTCATCATACTACTCGCGAACCATTCATACTTATGCTACCTTTACTGCTCGATCATGTCTGGACGTGTTAACATGACTCAAGCCCGGTTGACGGCTCTCATTAACGAACAAGTTTCTGCGGCGCTTGCAGCCGCACAAGCAGGAGGTATAACCTGCCATTCCAAACCTATTCTAGGATGTTAGATCCTACTCTCGTGACCCAACTCTCGCGCTTAACCTTGACCTATCTTTTTCGCGCAACGGGTCAGAACACACAGCAACCTGTCTGCACATTCAAGAACTTCATGGACTGTCGTCCAAGCACATTCAGTGGCACAGAAGGAGCAGTGGGACTACTCCATTGGTTTGGGAAGCTCGAGTCAGTATTCGAGATGGGTGAATGCCCTGAGGCTCGCAGGGTCAGGTACGCCACTGGTACTTTGGAAGGAATCGCGCTAACCTGGTGGAACGCGCAAGTACAGATACTAGGGTTGGCAGCTGCTAACGCCACTCCCTGGAACGAATTCAAAGAACACATTAAAAGGGAATACTGCACGCGTGATGACATCCACAAGTTGGAAGTGGAACTTTACCATTTGAAAATGACGGGGTCAGAAATTGAAGCTTATACGAAACGGTCGAACGAACTGGCCATCTTGTGTTCAACCACGGTGGACCCTCCAAGCAAGCGTATCGAATGGTACCTCAAGGGTCTAGCCTCAGAAATTCAGAGCCATGCTACATTGGCTAACCTCGACAATATCCAAGACATCCAGTGTCTTGCTCATCGCCTCACGGATCAGGCAGTGGAACAGAACAGGCTGCCTAGTTGTATCAGCACTATTACTACCGCTATCACTACTGCTACTCCCGCTACTCCTAGTGACAACAAGCGGAAATGGGATGGGTATTCCAGCAAGGGTTCAGCTACCGTTCGGTCTCAAGCACAGCAGCAGCGCAAGAATAGTGATCACCAGAGCCGAGTCAGCCAACTTCTGGTGGTCAGGGGCAGGGTGGATATCGGGGAATTCACCCAATGTGTAACTAATGCAACAGACACCACGGTGGATAGTGCAACAAGCGGACGTTGCCAGGGGTGTCTCAAGATGGGCCATGAAGCTAAGGATTCAGGAGCCCACGGCCTGCAAATCGGAATCGCCAGCAGCAACAGCAAGCAGAAACCCTATGCAAAGAAAAGATTGTTCGCATTCCTCGTTCTGGTCAAGAACCTCTCGAAGTTCAAAGCGACAAGAGTGGTGCTGTGGTTGGCATCACCTCTTTCTTGAAGGCTCAGAAATGTTGCGGAAGGGCCACACCGCAATTTTGGCTCTCGTCACTGACGCATCAGCGAAAGAAAGGAAGTTGGAAGACCATCCAGTTGTACGCGACTTTCCTCAGGTGTTTCCTAAAGATTTACCTGGTCTACCGCCTCATCGTCAGGCCGAATTTCAAATCGAGCTCTCTCCAGGAGCAGCAGCCATAGCTCGAGCACCGTATCGCTTAGCTCCACCAGAATCGGAAGAACTATCGACGCAGCTACAAGAAATCTTGGATAAGGAATTTATCCGACCTATCTCTTCGCCTTGGGGAGCTACAAGAAGGATGGCACCTTCAGGATGTGAGATTGATTACCGTGAGCTGAACAAGGTCACAGTGAAGAACCGTTATCCTCTTCCACGCATTGATGACTTATCCGACCAGTTGCAAGGGTCGAGTTACTACTCCAAGGTTGATCTAAGGTCTGGTTATCATCAGCTGAGAGTCCAGGATGAGGACGTCTCCAAGACAGCATCCAGAACACGCTGCGGCCATTACAAGTTTCTTGTCATTCCATTCGGGCTTACGAACGCACCTGCAGTTTCCATGGATCTTATGAACAGGGTGTGCAAACCCTATCTGGACAAGTTTGTAATTGTCTTCATCGACGACATTTTGATTTACTCCAAGAGTCAGGAGGAACACGAGCAGCATCTACGATTGATTTTGGAACTTCTTCGAAAGGAACAATTGTACGCCAAGTTTTCAAAATGCGACTTCTGGCTTCGTACACCAACGGAAATACGCCAATTTTTGGATTGGAGGGTTACTACAGACGGTTTCTCAAAGATTGTTCAGCCCCTGTCAATGTTGACACAGAAAGGTGTCACCTACCGTTGGGAAGATTCCCAGGAAAACGCTTTTCAGTACCTAAAGGATAGGCTTTGCAGCGCACCTATTCTCTCACTGCCAGAGGGCACAGATGACTGCGTGGTTTATTGTGACGCATCGATACAGGGTCTTGGGTGTGTATTGATGCAACGGGATAAAGTTATTGCCTACGCTTCGCGGCAACTCAAGATTCACGAACGGAACTACACGACGCACGATTTAGAGCTGGGAGCTGTTGTTTTCGCGCTCAAGATATGGCGACACTACCTGTACGGTACCAAGTGCACTATTTACACCGATCACAGGAGTCTCGAGCATATCTTCAAGCAGAAGGAATTGAACATGCGTCAACGACGATGGGTCGAGCTACTTAATGATTTCGAATACGCCATCAAGTACCATCTAGGAAAAGCCAATGTTGTGGCTGACGCTTTCAGTCGAAAGGACACTCTACCTAGACGCGTGCGAGCCTTGCAGCTCACTATTCAGTCTGATCTTCCTGCACAAATACGAGATGCTCAGGTGGAAGCATGGAAACCAGAAAACGTAAAGGATGAAGCTTTGCGTGGCTCAAGGCAACGATTAGAACAAAGGGAAGACGGCGCCTACTATGTATCAGGACGTATTTGGGTCCCACTATACGGCGGTTTACGAGAACTTGTGATGGATGAAGCACACAAGTCTCGCTACTCGGTACATCCAGGATCGGATAAAATGTTCCACGACATTAGAACTACATATTGGTGGCCTAGCATGAAGGCCCACATTGCAACTTACGTCGGCAAATGTTTGACTTGTGCGAGAGTCAAGACAGAGTACCAGAAAACCTCAGGCCTACTGCAACAACCCAGGATACCACAGTGGAAATGGGAAGAAATTTCCATGGATTTTGTTACTGGCCTACCTAGATCTCAGCGTGGGAATGATACTATATGGGGGATCGTGGATCGACTCACCAAGACTGCTCACTTCCTAGCAATCAAAGAAACAGACAAGTTTTCCCACACCAGCAGACCTATACGTAAAGGAAATAGTCTCGAGGCACGGGGTGCCCACATCTATCATTTCGGATCGCGATGCATGATTCACGTCAAAGCTATGGCAAGCAATGCACAAAGCTTTCGGCTCTCGTTTAGACACGAGCACAACTTATTACCCTCAGACGGATGGCAGTCTGAGCAAACGATCCAGACTCTTGAAGACATGCTTCGGGCGTGTGTTATCGATTTCGGCAACAGTTGGGGAAAAGCACCTCCCATTAGTGGAGTTCTCGTACAACAACAGTTACCACATCAGCATACAAGCCGCTCCATTCAAGGCATTGTACTGGCGTAAAATGCCGGTCACCTCTCTGTTGGGCAGAGGTGGGGGATAGTCAGATTTCAGGACCAGAAATGGTAGTTGACGCTACTGAACGCATTGCACAAATACGACAACGCATGGCGGCGGCTCGTGATCGCCAGAAAAGCTACGCGGACAAGTGTAGGAAACCATTGAAATTTCAGGTCGGGGACCGGGTTTTACTTAAAGTCACACCCTGGAAGGGTGTGGTTCGATTTGGTAAACGAGGCAAACTCAATCCACGGTATGTTGGACCGTTCGAAATCACTGAAAGAATAGGCCCAGTAGCCTACAAGCTAAACCTACCAGCTGAACCCGGTGCAGTTCACAATGTATTTCACGTGTCGAATCTGAAGAAGTGCCTATCATATGAGACCCTCATAGTTCCTTTCAAGGAACTCACTATCGACGAGCGGTTGCAGTTCGTCGAGGAACCAGTTGAAATCACGGACCGGGATGTTAAGGTCCTCAAACACAAGAGAATCCCTCTTGTCCGAGTTCGTTGGAACTCCAAACGTGGCCCAGAGTACACCTGGGAACGCGAAGACCAGATGACAGAAAAGTACCCCCAGTTATTCGGAACCAATGCAACCACTACTGAGGCTGAAGCTACTACTACTGAATTTCGGGACGAAATTCCAAATCAACGGGGGGATGATGTGACACCCCAGGAAAAACCAGTGAACAGTACAACTTACCTAGCTTCCTCAGTGAGTGCGTACCAAATTTCGGGACGAAATTTCTTTTAAGTTGGGGATAATGTGACAACTCGAATTTCCAAGATTCCTATTCCGCATTTATTGCACGTTCATGTATTGTCTACTTGTTTAATTGTACAAATAGTGGGCTATGGAACTGTAACGTTTTGATACAATAAAGTGCATTGTGTGATTATGCATGGTTATGTGTCAATTGTGAGAAATTTGTTAAATGCATAAACTTAGTGGTGAAACTGTGAAATTGTTGTGAGATGGTGTACTTGTGTAAAAGTTAATACTTGAGGATATAGAGAGCAATTAGTGAAATCCTAATAATACTTAACCCTAATCCCCTTTTCACTAATCATTCTCTCAAAATCAAAACACGTACTACATCCTCTAATTCCCTAGCAATCATCACCATTATCATTGGCAAGCTATTGATCACTTTCGATTCCACATTTCTCTAGAATCAACACAAGGTAAATGATTATTGTTTATTGATTTCTTGATTCTTAGTAACTTTTGATTCTTGATTATGTGTTCATGAAAACCCTAGTTCCTCATATAATATTCTGTGGTTTTGTTTTGATTCTGGATAATTGTGATTATGATGATGCTTGGTTGCATGCTCGATAGATTATCTTTGTGATGATTGTTGTTGTTAAACATAGGTTGATTGATGATTGTTTCTGCCGTCAAAATGTATGAAATTAGGGTTAGAAACCAAGAAACGTAACTGCTTTAATCTCAAAGAGCGAATGATTGAATTGTTCTCAGAGTTTTGTGAATGATTATGTATGTCTGAGTTTCGTAACCCTAATGTAGTTGTCTGAGTTTTTGGGATTCATAATTAGTCTGAGTTTATGAAATGCATCAAGGATCCGAACTTTATATGATGTGCATGATAGTCTGAGTTTTGTAAGATGATACATGTCCGAACTTTTTGATAATATAAAGGTCCGAACTTTGTAAAAGAATTAAGGTCCGAGTTTCATGTAAAGAATTTGGTCCGAGTTTGGCTAAAAAGCCTTGGTCCGAGTTTGTGAGCCTAACCCCTTGTCCGACTTTTATTAAATCAAATGGTCCGAGCTTTAAAAGAAATAAATGGGTGGTCCGATCTTGTTGTTAGGGGATGAAGTCCGAGTTTTCTGGGCTCAAAAGCAAGAGTCCGAGTTTTAGAGGAGGGCATCAGGTCCGAGTTTAAGTGTATTGTTTGTCCGATCTTCTTATGGATCACATGTCCGAGTTTCTTGTACTTGGGTTGTCCGAGTTTCAGGCCCCAAGCCCCATATCCGACTTTTTACTTCATCACATTTACTATCTGAGTTTTAACCCCTTACATGCCCGAGTTTTATACCCCATCCCCTTGCCATGTCTTGTCCGAGTTTAAACAGGGGAAACCCCCCCCCCCCACACTGTCCGAGTTTCTAAGTAGGGCAAGCCCCGTCCGACGTTGTGTGATGTTTAATGTGAAGCCATGAGTTGCTTGTTAATTGATGTGGAATCTGTTCAGGTTGCATGATTAGAATGAAGCCACAAATTCTGTTAAACTTGTTATGTTAATAACGCCGATGAATGTACGAAGTATGTTAACACTGACAAATATGTTAACCTCCATGTTAGACTGAAATGTGGAAGCAAAGACATCACGCATGAATTATGTGAATGCGATGAACTGACTATGTGATATATGATTCTATGTATATGATTGTATGATATTGAACGCAATTGTATGATCGTGCATGTGTGACCATTCTATGTGATATCATCATGTACACAATACACACACAAGACATAGTTGCTTGGTTACCAATCACTCGCAAACCCTAATTTGATGCAAACACTCACATCGTATTATGTGCAACATATCCTAGGTCGTGTGTAACGGACCTAGACATTTGATAAACCCTAGAGCATAGCATACCGAGCAAACCAAGGTGAGTTCACACTCTTACTAAGGCATGGGATTCCCAGGGCACGGGAATTGGGATTGAAGGATTGTGATTGAATAGAACTGTACTTACACTATTACTAGACTACCATACCATCGTCCTCGGTTGTGCAGGACACATACGTGCAATCTACGTACACATATACCTATTACTATCCTCGGTTGTGAAGGATACTTATACATATTACTATCCTCGGTTGTGAAGGATACTTATACATATTACTATCCTCGGTTGTGAAGGATACTTATACATATTACTATCCTCGGTTGTGAAGGATACTTATACTAAATTACTATCCTCGGATGTGAAGGATACTCACGTAAGACCTACGTGAACTTATACTTACTACTGTTCTCGGATTGTGAAGAACACATATGGTTATGAATAGTCTAGTGGATATACAACATGGGAAGCCCCCACCAATAGAACGTACTAACGGCCCAGTAGAGCCACATGTTACAAACGAAACTACCATTACGCATTTACTTTCTGTGAACTCGCTCAACTAGTTGTTGATCCTCTGTTACATGCCTTGCAGGTCGTTAGATACATGGAGCTTGCACAGGGAGGAGCTGGTCGTTGTGGGCTTGGATCATGAACGTTTGTTAAACACTTTATGACATTTGATACTTTATTATGATGGGTTTTATTTATACGCTTCCGCTAAACAATGATAACTTACTTATGTTTTGGAACACCTTTCATATGGATTTGGCTTGGTTTAATGGCAATTACTTTTATTATATATAATGTTATATATGATTGGTGGCTTGATCCTGGTCAGTCACGCTCCCAAGCGGTGATACTCCGCAGGTGGATTTTGGGGGTGTGTCAGACCTTATAAACATTAACAAAACTCAGACTATACATTACTTGTAAAGCTCAGACCATGCATCTCTTATAAAGTTCGGACATACATCCCCTAATAAAAACTCGGATCATTCACAGTTCATGAAACTCGGACCCAAGGGCCTTCACAAATTCGGACCTCCTATATACAAAAGTCGGATCTTGTCTATGCATCACACAAAGTCGGACTAGATAATCATCGCAAAGGTCGAACTAGTTACTCATCACAAAAGTTCGGAAATGCTCACTTCATAAAACTCGGACCTTGTGTCCTTTAAAAAAATCGAACCTAGTGTCCTTATTAAAAAAGTCGGACCTAGGGTCCTTATGCAAAGAGTCGGACTTAGTGTCCATCACAAGAAATTCGGACCCCTTTCATCATGTACAAAACTCGGACACCATACATGTATTCAAGAAATTCGGACCACCCTAATATCATCAAAAGTCGGACTACATGTTCAATCCAGAAACTCAGACCATACATAACATGGAACTCGGACTTAGGAAAATCACATAAAATTTGGACCTTTATAAACATACAAAATTCGGACCCTTCATATGTGTAAAGTTCGGACTATATGAATATCAAAAGTCGGGCCAACCATCCATCATGCGAACATTCCAAGCAATGTAACAGTTACGTTTTTACGATCAAGAAACCCTAATTTCATACATTTGCATTGCAGTAATCTAATCAACAATCGAACATCTTTATCATATCAGACATATTAGTGTCATGCAAGTGATTACACAACTAATCATATCCATTTCACAATAATCAGAATCGATCAATAAACACAGAACTATTGTTTGTAGAACTAGGGTTTGCAAGAATCAAATAACCAATGATTGACAACAAATAATCATTAAACAATTACTTTGGATTGATTCTAGATGGATTGAAAGATCAAGATTGATGCAAGAGAACTTGTGCCAATGAGGAAGAAGATGATTGTAGGAGAGGGTTGTAGAGAAATCTTGAAGGTACGTATGATGATTTGTGAAATGATTTGTGAGGGAGGTTAGGGTTAAGAGTTACTAATCATTTCACTAACTACTCTACTCACCCTTAAGTATCATCTTTTGCACAAAGCACATCCATCACAATATAATTTACAGTTTCATCACCAAGTTCATGTATTTGTCAAATCATTCGTAAAATAACTCATAACCATGCACAATCATACACTTTATCGAACCAAAACGTATACAGTTACAAAGCAAACAAATTGTGTAAGTAAGCAACTAAACAAACAGTGAACGTGCAATAAATGCGAAAGTGGAATCTCGGAAACTCGAGTTGTCACATATGTTACATCTTTCCATATTGAATTTTTCAAGCAAACCTTTAGCATATTTATGCTGAGATAATGTAATATTTCCATCTTCATACTTGACCTCCATGCCCAAGAAATAGTGCAGAATTCCCAGGTCAGTCATCTCGAATTCCTTCTTCATCAAATCGTTGAGTTGATCTATCATGTTCAGAGAGTCGCTGGCTATTATAAGGTCACCAACATACAGACAGATCATCATCTTAGAGGTTTTTGTATTCTTGATAAATAGAGTATGTTCATATACACATTTCTTAAACCCATTTGAGCCGAAAAATTTATATATCTTGCTGTACCATTGTCACACCCTGACCGCGTATAACATGCAACCGCGGTGGAAACGTCGGGGAGTGTTGAGACAGAATTATTTGTTTCACAACCATGGCATACAAAATTATATTTTATTTATCAAACAAGCGTGCTACATTGTCTTTAAACAGGAAATAAAGAGTTTATAACATAACTAAACTACGTCTATCTTCGTTTTATGTCTCTAAGGCACAGGTCCGCCCTAGTGTCACCATCGTCATCCTACACGACAGCTCCTAAAAACACATGTGAAAGTAGGTACGTCAGCATAAAAATCCCTGTGAGATACATAGGTTTCGTGAAAATAAAATTCATGACTTATGTTTGAGAAAATGTTTAGTCATGAACCATGTAATTTGCTTTGTCTTGTAAATCATTTGAAAAACAATAAGATCAGATGATATGTATAAATAAATGTAAGGTTAAATAAATAACCACGTAAAATGAGTTTGTATAAGATAAGTTGTTTGTAAAAACAATGTCTTGTGAAGAATATGTTATTTGTGTAAAATGTAATATGTCTATACTGAAATGATTTAGATAACGCTACGATATGTAATACTATACAAACACTTATATATAGGAACTACCAGCGGCGTATCCACCATGTTTGTATCATATTACACACGCCTCGTTACTCAAATCATTTACCCAAACCAACCACCAAATGTGTATATCAATGTCAAATTGTTTATGTTTAATGTAAATCATTCTAATGTGTATCCAAAATATCATGTATGGCATGTGAAAATATATCAATTAGGCCATAGGTGAAATGCACAAAAACATGGTATTGAATTAAACATCGTATAAGTCAAAGTTATGTTTTGTGAAACAATTGCATGCTATACTGGTACAAACATTTATGCGGTATTGTGAAAATTCATACATTCAAGCCTTTGTGACTTGTGGTGATAGACCTTTAAACAAATTAAAGGTCTATATATGTTATTGTTTATCGAATTCGGTCATTCCTTCCAATCCAAACAAACCCGAGATTTCAGGAATGGGAGTTGTCAAGTCCTATGGTACCATTACCTACTAACGAGCGGCATGATCGGTGTTAATGAATGTACATTGTATAATTTAAAAAAACCAAATGTCATACCAAAATGTGAGCATGTGATGAATAAATGTACTAAGTACGCACACAATGGGCATACATGGCATAAAATGTAGAGTAAAATGATGTACTAAGTACGCACACAATGGGCACACATAGCATAGTATGTAATGTAAACTAATGTACTAAGTACGCGCACAATGGGCATACATAGCATAAAATGTAATGTAAAACAATGTACTAAGTACGCACACAATGGGCATACATAGCATAGAAAGTAATGAAATCATGTACTATAAATGTACTATTGAACATAGCAAGTATATGATGTGAAAGCATGAAAAGCACGAAAGTAGCAAGTAGGCACATGTGTTTCACCCCAAAACAGTTTGGAAAATAGTAAAGGATGGGGTTCAATGTACTCACCTGAGATTGCTTTGAAGTTCTTGTATAACAACCAAATAATGCTAGAGATCACGGATATCAAACGGCACCTAATATAGGTAACTATGTTAATATACCAGACCTAAATCAGAGGATTTGGATAGAATGAGGGTTTGTAAGCCAAACGAGTATGGAGACTCGTGTAATATGGTTTAAAAAAGCCTTCATACTAAAATGAAACCTAACCTAAGTGCTTACGATCCATTACGACCTGTTTAGGTAGCTTATGCTACCTTAACGCGTCGTTCGCGTAAAACGCGTTTGGAACGCCTAACATTGTGACCATAAGGTATAACCTCGGAAGGTTATTCCCTATACAGCTATGGTCACCTAATGTGTTTGGTCGGATCCTAATGATCGACCAAATGGGTCGGGTTCGAAAGTATAAGTGATTGTTTAGATCGCTTACCTTTCGACCCTATATAAGCACTATACTAAAAGTGACGAGCTAAGCATGTTAACATATGCTTAACTAAGTTTAGAAAACATGTTTGGTATCAAGACAAACGGTTTTGATACCCACGAGTAGTTTGGCTACAAAACACGCAAGAATGCACATTTTGGCCGAAACTACGACTCCTCACTGAGCCTAGATAACGTGGTAATCAGTAGGTATAGTCACTACGGACTATAACCTTCGTGATCACGCTCACGTTATGAAGTTCCAACAATCTTCGTGTTGACCATAAGCTGGCCAACGCAGAAAGTCAAACAAAATTTGACTTTAGCACTCGAAAAGCGATAAAAGAACGAAAGAACACTTACGAAGGGTCCCTGAAAGCTAATCTCGATCCAGGAGCTCAGGTATGAAGCAACGGCATCAACTTAGAGCTCTTTGATCAGATTTGTGGGTTTTAACCAAAATAGGGGGGGTATTTATAGGAAAAGCAAGACCGTTAGAATCGTTTCTTGAATATCGTGTCTTGATCTCATTCGTACACTTGTCAAAATGTTGTGGTATCACAATGTGACCCTAACCCCAGAGATTGTGAAGAGGCATTGCCCCTTGGATGTTTGAAAGGCCATTTTTTTGCAAGAAAAACGAGTTTCTGCATCTACAGGGCTGACGCAGCCCGTGTAAGAGTTCAGCCTGGCTTTACGCGGGCCGCCTGGAGGTGCAGTTCAGAAAACAAGTTTCATAAATGACAGTTTAGGTCCCTGTTGTGGTTTAGGGCCATTTCCAACATGTTTAAGGCCCGTTAAGCCATATTTAAGGCCCTAAAATGATGCTTAAACATTGAGGACATGAAACATGCTCAAAAATATGCCGGATGTTGGTTCGTTTGGTCGTACGATTGCGATGTTCGCTTAATTACGACGGAATGCGCATAAGCGCGAAAAACGATCCAAATTGCGCGACGAATTTATTTTTCTCACGCCAAACACTAAGGAATAATATTGTAATGCTTACATAAATTTTTGGATGTCCGGATGTATTCAGAACGTAAGTTATGCGCGAAAGTGCAAACTTGTGCACTTTTTGACACTTTTAGTCCCTGAATGACCCAAAAGTTTATTTTAGCACACCGAACCTCTCAAAGCCTATTTCTAAGCTATGTAAAGGATATTTAAGGTGTGTTTAACTCATGGTCATATTCCGGAATGTTTGTTACAGTTCAAATTGGCATACTTTCGCAGTTTGTCAAGTTTAGTCCCTATAAGCGAATTAACTTGTTTTTGCCATACCAAGGCCTTCAAAACTTATTTCTAAGTTATGTAAAGGTTATTTAGGGTATGTTGAGTATATGTTGATGTTCCGGAGTATTTGTCGCATTAAACTGAGTACATTTACGCAGCAGTTTGCGTATAATTCTCTAGAAAGCGATGTAGAGTTTGAAATTGAACAAAAGTCAAAACATGAAAAATGTAAAACACAACCAAACAAACATTGGGATCAAATAACATTGTTTTATTGATAAATGAACTGTTCACAATGATTACAAGCACAAATGTTACAGTCTCCCCTACTTGTGGAAATTTCGTCCCGAAATTTCTTTAGAGGAAACTCGTGGAAAAAGATGCCGATACTTCGCCTTCATTTGATCTTCACGTTCCCAAGTAAACTCGGGTCCACGTTTAGATTCCCAGCGAACCTTGACCAAAGGAATGCGCTTGCGTTTAAGCCACTTGACTTCACGTTCCATGATTTCCACCGGTTTCTCAACAAATTTTAGTGTTTTATCAACACGAATTTTGTCAAGCGGTATGTGGAGGTTCTCATCAGCTAAACACCTCTTGAGATTGGATACGTGAAAGGTTGGATGAACATTTCCAAGTTCAGGAGGTAACTTAAGTCTGTAGGCTACCTTACCGATTCTTTCGATGATCTTGAATGGTCCAACGTATCTAGGTGCAAGTTTTCCTTTCTTTCCGAATCTGATCACACCTTTCCTAGGTGAGACCTTAAGTAATACACGATCACCGACTTGAAAATCCAAGGGCTTGCGTTTTAGGTCCGCGTAACTCTTTTGACGGCTTCTTGCTGTCTGAAGGTTATCACGAACTTTCTTTACCTTATCAGTTGTCTCTAAAATGAGGGCAGGTCCAGTAAGCTGAGCCTCGCCGATCTCATTCCAGCAGACTGGTGAATGACATTTTCGACCACAGAGAGCCTCGAAAGGAGCCATGTTGATGCTGGAGTGATAACTGTTGTTGTAGGAGAATTCAATCAACGGAAGATGTGAATCCCAACTACCACTAAAATCGATCACACAAGCTCTAAGCATATCCTCCAGTGTCTGGATTGTTCTTTCAGATTGACCATCCGTTTGCGGATGATAAGCTGTGCTCAGATTAAGTTGGGTCCCCATAGCAGATTGCATGGTTCTCCAAAAATGAAAAGTGAAACGAGCATCTCTGTCAGAAATGATGTTTAAAGAAACACCATGTCGAGCTACAATTTCATCCACATAGATTTTAGCAAGTTTGTCATCAGAAAAATCCTCACGGATTGGCAAGAAATGCGCCGACTTGGTAAGACGGTCAACGACTACCCAGATGGCATCATGACCTTTCTTTGTGCGCGGAAGTTTGGTAATGAGATGCATGGTAATGTTTTCCCGTTTCCAAACTGGGGTCTCTGGTTGCTCCAATAAACCGGAAGGACGCTGATGTTCAGCCTTAACCTTGAGACAAGTAAGGCATTTTGATACATATAAGGCGATGTCTTTCTTCATACCAGGCCACCAATACTAAATACGAAGATCCTTATACATCTTATCTGAGCCAGGATGAATAGAATAACAAGACATATGGGCTTCATCCATAAGCAAGGTACGAAGATTATCTTGGCTCGGGACCCACAAACGGTCCATGAAGTAATACGATCCATTGTCCTTCAGTTCTAGAGCAGGGGTTATGTGATAAGGAAATTCCTTATCCATCAAACCTTGTGAAACACAAGATTGTTGAGCCTGAGAAATACGTGCTTGGATATCGGATTGAGCTTGAATAACAGATTGGACACGAACACAATGAAGCTTAGTACGTTCCTTGCGACTCAAAGCATCAGCTACGACATTCGCCTTACCAGGATGGTAGCGAATTTCGCAGTCAAAGTCGTTTAGAAGCTTCACCCAACGTCGCTGCCTCATGTTGAGTTCTTTCTGATTGAAGATATGCTGAAGACTTTTGTGGTCCGTGAAAACCACACATTTTGTACCGTACAAATAGTGTCTCCAAATCTTAAGAGCGAAGACAACTGCACCCAACTCAAGATCATGAGTGGTGTAGTTCTTCTCATGTATCTTCAACTGCCTTGATGCGTATGATATGACTTTGTTTCTTTGCATCAGGACGCAGCCAAGACCTAATTTGGATGCATCGCAATAAACGACAAAATCATCATTGCCCTCAGGCAAAGTTAGAACAGGCACGTCGCAAAGTTTTTGTTTTAAAGTCAGAAATGCTTCCTCTTGCTTGAATCCCCAATCAAATGGCTTGTTCTTTTGAGTTAGAGCGGTTAGAGGAACTGCAATCTTCGAGAAATTTTCTATGAAGCGGCGGTAATAACCCGCTAAACCAAGAAAAGAAGGAACTTCAGTAGGAGTAGTAGGCGTATCCCAATCCTTAATCGCACTGATCTTGGAGGGATCTACATGAATACCTTGCTCGTTGACAACATGTCCTAAAAATTGAACCTCTTTAAGCCAGAATTCACACTTGGAGAATTTGGCGAAAAGTTGCTCTTTCTTTAGGAGTTCCAGAGTAAGACGAAGATGTTGCTCATGATCAGCTCGCGTCTTAGAATATATTAAAATGTCATCAATGAAAACGATGATGAACTTATCCAAATAAGGCTTGCAGACCCTATTCGTCAAGTCCATGAAAACAGCAGGAGCATTAGTCAAACCGAATGCTGTCTTGGGAATATCTTCTTCATGCACACGAAGTTGATGATATTCAGATCGCAGATCAATCTTTGAAAAATAAGGAGCGCCTTGTAATTGATCAAAGAGATCATCGATGCGAGGTAGGGGATATGGATTCTTGATGGTAAGCTTGTTAAGCTCATGATAATCGATACACATCCTAAAAGATCCATCCTTCTTCTTGACAAAAAGAACGGGAGCACCCCAAGGTGAAAAGCTAGGATGGATAAAGCCTTTGTCAGAGAGCTCCTGCAGCTGCTTAGACAACTCTTGCATCTCGGACGGTGCAAGACGATATGGAGCTCTGGCAATGGGATTTGCACCAGGTACGAGATCAATACGGAACTCGACTTGGCGTGCTGGGGGTAGACCAGGTAAATCTTCAGGGAATACCTCAGAATAATCCCGAACAACAGGAATATCTTGAATAGATTTACCCTTGCCCTTATCTGCTACAACATGTGCCAAAAATGCCACATAGTTCTTCCGCAGATACTTCCGAGCCTTAAAACAAGACATGAGTTTGAGACCGCCAACAGGTTTCTCACCACGAACCTGTAGGATCTCACCTGACGAAAGCGGCATGCGAATGATCTTCTCAAAACAAACTATCTCTGCGCGATACTTGGCTAACCAATCCATACCCACAATAACGTCGAAGCTTCCAAGTTGCATAGGCGTGAGGTCAATAGGAAAAAGATGGTTGTTAAGGTTCAACTGGCAATTGCAGAGAACAGAATCAAGAACAATGGGTTCACCACTAGCCACTTCTACTGTCAAAGGTTTACCTAGTTTCGTTCTAGACACGCGAAGCAATGGTTCAAAAGATAACGACACAAAACTCTTATCGGCACCCGAATCAAAAAGAACAGATGCTGGCTGATTATTAATAAAGAACGTACCATTCACCACATTATCATCTGCTTGTGCCTCTTGTGCGTTCATGTTGAAGACTCGACCTCGAGCCTGAGCCCTATTCTGATTCTTGTTGGCTAGTCTTGGGCACCGGTTTCTGTAGTGGGTCAGATCCCCACAATTGTAGCACGAACCAGGAGGAAAATGAGGTCGTGCAGCTTGACCCTGTTGCTGAGCAGGAGGCTGAGCAACCTGTTGAACCGGGTTCTGAATTGCCTGATTCTGAGCAAAATGACAAACACCAGCAAGATGACCTGGCTTCCCACAGTTAGTACAGATACGGCACGGAAATTGCGGCTGATGGTGACCGTTGCATCTATTGCACAAAGGTGCATTCCCTGCATAAGGTTTCTTTGCTGGAGGCTGTGCGGGTTGGTTGGGAGCTGCCTGGTTAACCTGGGCAGTGACTGCAAAATTTTGGGAAGCCTTACGCTTCCTTGACCCCCTTGTAGAACCAGAATCCTTTCCCTTCTTGTTTTGACCTTTCTTGCTATCTTCTTGGTCAGCTGCCTGCTTCTTACCCTTGTTACCCTTTTTGTGCAGCTTTCCCTTCCGAATCTGCTACTCAGTCAGTGTCGCTGATAACTCGATCGCCTGACGGAGTGTGGTAGGTAGGCCGTCGGTGTACCTTTCGATGGCCATGTCGAGTGGGGCAACCATTGTCGGGCAAAGCAGACTCAACTCCTCAAACCTATCAGTATATGCCCGGTGCTCGCCACTGTATTGCTTTAAGTCGTCAAACTCTTTCTCCAAAGCTCGTTGCTCATGACGAGGACAAAACTCCCTCATCATTAGTGCCCTAAGTTCAGCCCATGTTTGTGCTAGAGCAACTTATGCACCGCGATCCCTCATAACCCCGTTCCACCACGTAAGAGCCCTCTTCTGAAACACACTCGAAGAAAACTCGACCTTGCGATTGTCAGGACACTGCACGTGACGGAATGTATTCTCAATGCTCTCGAACCATTGAAGAAGCCCAGTTGCTCCTTCGGAACCACTAAACTTGAGTGGTTTAGCCGAGTTAAAATTCTTGAAATTGCATGGAGCATTGTTGTTGTTGTTGGCTTGGTTCCATTGAGCAAAGAGGTTTGGAAGTGCAGCAGCCATTTGCTGTGCAATAATTTCTGCCAGTTCGGTATTTGCTACTTGATTGTCGCGTCGAGGAGGCATTCTAAAAGAGGAAAACATGAAAGGAAACGAGTGAGATGATTGGATGAAGAGAATGAGATGAAGCAAAATCAACAAAAGCAAAGATGGTGGTTACGCATCGCAAAGCAAACAAGCGACACGCAATGTCTAGTCAAAGTAAATGGGTCAAAAATAGTGTATCACGAAGACATGTTCGCCTATAAGTGAACACTCACCCCAAGAGTTCCCAGGTAAGAGTGACTGGTCCGATTATGTGGATTTGTACAAACACTCTAGCCTTAGACAGAAAACTCAGGGTACAGGCATTCACTCTTCCAGTTCGCACGTGTTCACACTATTAAAACCCAAAACTTTGACGAGACTTTTGAAAATTCAAAAGGGGTTCAAAACCATATAACAGAGGGTTCAAAACCTAGTAATCAATCATCCTAGAGCATATGATTAGTTTTCAAGCGGATTCGGAGTCGCTATTCTCGTTGTGGTTATCACATAAGGATAGGTGAAGTGCATGTTTTTAAAATATAAACACAAGATAACTTGTGTTAGGGTCCTAGAAAGTTATAGTCTAGGTCAAAGCATTACTAATAACCTAATTCCCTATAACCATTGGCTCTGATACCAACTCTTCTGTCACACCCCGACCACGTATAACATGCAACCGCGGCGGAAACGTCGGGGAGTGTTGAGACAGAATTATTTGTGTCACAACCATGGCATACAAAATTATATTTTATTTATCAAACAAGCGTGCTACATTGTCTTTAAACAGGAAATAAAGAGTTTATAACATAATTAAACTACGTCTATCTTCGTTTTATGTCTCTAAGGCACAGGTCCGCCCTAGTGTCACCATCGTCATCCTACACGACAGCTCCTAAAAACACATGTGAAAGTAGGTACGTCAGCATAAAAATCCCTGTGAGATACATAGGTTTCGTGAAAATAAAATTCATGACTTATGTTTGAGAAAATGTTTAGTCATGAACCTTGTAATTTGCTTTGTCTTGTAAATCATTTGAAAAACAATAAGATCAGATGATATGTATAAATAAATGTAAGGTTAAATAAATAACCACGTAAAATGAGTTTGTATAAGATAAGTTGTTTGTAAAAACCATGTCTTGTGAAGAATATGTTATTTGTGTAAAATGTAATATGTCTATACTGAAATGATTTAGATAACGCTACGATATGTAATATTATACAAACACTTATAATAGGAAGTACCAGCGGCGTATCCACCACGTTTGTATCATATTACACACGCCTCGTTACTCAAATCATTTACCCAAACCAACCACCAAATGTGTATATCAATGTCAAATTGTTTTTGTTTAATGTAAATCATTGTAATGTGTATCCAAAATATCATGTATGGCATGTGAAAATATATCAATTGGGCCATTGGTGAAATGCACAAAAACAGGGTATTGAATTAAACATAGTTTAAGTCAAAGTTATGTTTTGTGGAACAATTGCATGCTATACTTATACAAACATTTATGCGGTATTGTGAAAATTCATACATTCAAGCCTTTGTGACTTGTGGTGATAGACCTTTAAACAAATTAAAGGTCTATATATGTTATTGTTTATCGAATTCGGTCATTCCTTCCAATCCAAACAAACCCGAGATTTCAGGAATGGGAGTTGTCAAGTCCTATCGTACCATTACCTACTAACGAGCGGCATGATCGGTGTTAATGAATGTACATTGTATAATTTAAACAAACCAAATGTCATACCAAAATGTGAGCATGTGATGAATAAATGTACTAAGTACGCACACAATGGGCATACATAGCATAAAATGTAGTGTAAAATGATGTACTAAGTACGCACACAATGGGCACACATAGCATAGTATGTAATGTAAAACAATGTACTAAGTACGCGCACAATGGGCATACATAGCATAAAATGTAATGTAAAACAATGTACTAAGTATGCACACAATGGGCATACATAGCATAGAAAGTAATGAAATCATGTACTATAAATGTACTAGTGAACATAGCAAGTATATGATGTGAAAGCATGAAAAACACGAAAGTAGCAAGTAGGCACATGTGTTTCACCCCAAAACAGTTTGGAAAATAGTAAAGGATGGGGTTCAATGTACTCACCCGAGATTGCATTGAAGTTCTTGTATAACAACCAAATAATGCTAGAGATCACGGATATCAAATGGCACCTAATATAGGTAACTATGTTAATATACCGGACCTAAATCGGAGGATTTGGATAGAATGAGGGTTTGTAAGCCAAACGAGTATGGAGACTCGTGTAATATGGTTTAACAAAGCCTTCATACTAAAATGGAACCTAACCTAAGTGCTTACGATCCATTACGACCCGTTTAGGTAGCTTATGCTACCTTAACGCGTCGTTCGCGTAAAACACATTTGGAACGCCTAACATTGTGACCATAAGGTATAACCTCGGAAGGTTATTCCCTATACAGCTATAGTCACCTAATGTGTTTGGTCGGATCCTAATGATCGACCAAATGGGTCGGGTTCTGTGACAACCCTCACAAAACCAGGTATCCGTACGACTTAATTAGCTATTAACTGTTGCCTAATTACTGTGCTTAACTGAGATTTCTGATAAGCTGCTACTTGATTGTTGATACATGTACATGTCTGCATCATACTTTGATTTTTCATGTCACTACATTATTTATTTACTGAACTCTAGTGACAAACTTGATGCACAAGAAGCACAGTAGCACTAAACGGATACACAGTGAACATGCTGATATACCCAGCATCAGGCAGACACTGCCTCTAAAGGCCTGAATGAGCCAGAATTATTTTACTACACCCATAGTGTGTGTTGGGATACAAGGGTTGTATAGTTGCGTCTCTAGGAACAAGATACAGAGATTGGATGTGCCTAAAACGTACTTTAAGCACGAAACACAGCACTTTTATTTACACACTAGCTTCTAGCTAATTAATAAAGTGCCAAAATACAAGGAATTATTCCCGACACTTTGCAGAATAAATTGTGTCGCTAAAAATATTACTTACGACGCTTAAAGGATATCTTAAGCACTTTAACGGATTCCTATCCAACCGAGCAACCGGACAATACCCGGAACATAAAAATATTGCCAGAATTATTATTAGTATTTTTCTGAGCCAGTTAGGGTCCCTGATTACCCTAACACCCGTTCTCTAACACATTAAACAACTAACGGGGTTAGACCTTAAAGTAACCGACTTTAACTTAACTGAACTGTAACTGCACGATCGAGACCCAACCGGGCGACCCCACACCCTTTGGGCCGGTTCCATTGAGATGGAACTAGGTGGTACACCTTTATTATTTTATATTTGATTACGCGGATATCTAGAGAAGCATGGAGAACCGGTGGACGATAACGAAACTTTTTCTATTTAAACTCTCTCTCTCTCACTCACAATCACACACCACCACCCAACTCACTCCCTCTCTCCCTTGTGCTCCCCCTCACGGCCGAGAACCCCCACCACCACCCATCCGTTTTTCGGTTCAAGTCTCTACATTCCAAGTGCATACAAGTCTTGAGGATCGCGTACAACGAAGCTTGGAACAAACGGAAGTTGAAGGACCTCGTGCATTTGCTTTTATCCACGCCGTTTTCGACTAGTTTCTTCCCTAGCCTCGAGCTAGAGGTATATTGTTTAAAACTCGTTTTTAGTCGTGTCTAAAGTGGTTAAAAGGATTTTTATCGGTTAAATGTCGGTAACCCGCTTCATGAATCTTTAAAGTCTACTAAAAAGTGAAAATCGTTGGATAAAAGGTCATAACGCGTGTAAATGTCGTAGTATTTGAATATGTTGGTTTTTATGGCCCGATCTATGATGTGGTGGCTCTCATCATCGTTTAACCCGACTTTGTTAGGATCACGTATCTTGACATACACTTGTTTCTTTTGTACAAGGGTTAAAAGATGAAACTCCACCACACGGGAAACATGAACTTGTGTAAAAGTGTTTTAACATGAAAAATAGTATTTAAAACGAGCCGATCTACGTATGTACAAGTGGTATATTCGTAGGACCGGGTGTCGAGAAAATCATGTTTTACAAAAGTGGATAACATGTTAATAAAAGACGATTTCTATAAACTACAAGTGCAAAAACACTTGTGAAACGAAAGATCCGACAAAATAACAATTTTTATAAAAATTGTCGGAAGTTGTAAAGAGTGATTTGTTCCAAAAACGGGGTTTTTGCAAGAATAAACTATTTTATACCTAGATCCACTAAATATAACGAGATCTACATAATAGTTTTAGAAAAACTACAAGTTCATGTAATATTGTGATTTTACATACTAGTCTACGAATTCGAAGTGTTGAAACTTGTTTATTATGTTGGAAATTGATTGATTGAAATAAAAGAAGTGATTTTGTAAAAGAAAATGATACGCTTGAAAGCGTGGCCACCTCCAGTTACAGGGGAAACTCTGGCGAAATTTTCTAAAAATCTAACACTTAGAATTATTTACAAGTGTTAGACTACTTTTGACATGTTTTCAAACTATATTTCGCCATGACTTTATTTATTAAATAATCGGAGGTGGGATTTTCACAAAACTAAACGTGATAAATATATATTCGGTAAATATATTTTGTCACAACACTGTTATGATTATTTTGTGAAAATGCGTAAATATTATTTTTAGAGTAAAAATAATATTTACTAACTTGTCAAACCCAAAATAATACCAACGCTTATACGACAAGCATAAAAGTTACAACGGTAATTTCTATTACCACCTAATCATTAAAACGTAACTTACGCATTACGCGGAAATATTCACCGACACGTATGTTGTCAACGTATTATTTTGGAAAGTATTATGTAAAGAGAAAATATATTATTTTTGAGAAAAATAATTATATTTTGGAATGAGAAATAAAAATATATTAAGTGGGACTTAATGAGATAGTATAAATACACATGTATTTAAATCCCCCATCCTTGGGAAGGAAAGTAAAATACCAAGTATGTACACGAAACGGTTGTCTAACCGTCTCCTAAAAATATAAGTTATAAAGCTAAGGCACGGCCATCCGTCTAATAGAATTAGCACCTGTAGGTCGTTGCACAGCTTCGGATATTCGGATTACTTGGTAGAGATACGCATTCACTGTGAGTTCATGTCCCCCTTTTCTCTAACTGTTTTCAGTTTACTTAACTGCGGGGGTGAAATACATGTTACTATGATTTACGAGTACTTTACAACGGTATGTTTAACGTAAGGAGGTGTTATACGATCATGTGAGTGGATAGGAACAACATGGGGCCATTAGTCCTCATGAAGGGACCGAGGGACAGGAGCGGTAGATCTATCTAGGTGTAGCGAGCCCAGCCCCCGGCCAAACTAGAAACGGACCGTGGGGTGACTTTGTCCACATACTTTGCCGTGGCGAAATCTGCTAGGTTTGAGTCTCCCTATTTGCACTTCACATATGTCAGTGGCCTTGCAAACCATTGATGATCACAAGTCCTCTTACACTGCTACATACCACAACTATTTTTATACTCACAAAGGTTTTACATACTCACTTACGCATGAACTCGCTCAACATTATTGTTGATTTTTCAACTCACATGTATTTCAGGAAATTAAACGGATCTGGCACGGTATGGAACGTTTTCCGCTGCACTGGTCATGAAGTCATCAGGGTTTAGGGTTGTGTCTCTTACCTGGACAAGACACAAACCCTAAATCACGTTTATGTTTTGTTATAAGTTGTAATGTTACTAAACAAGGTTATGGTTGCATGTTAAAAACACTGGTAGTGTATGATGTTTTCAAAAACTTAATGGATGACTTGCATGGTTTTTAAATTCATATAGCTTTGTTATGATTAAGCTATGGTATTAAGAAGTCACACAAATTAACCACGCTTCCGCAAAGCCAGGGTGTGACAGCTTGGTATCAGAGCTCTGATCATAGCGAACTAGGATTCCTTCTCGAGTCTAGACTATGATCACTAGGGCTCTCACGAAAACATTTTTCTGCATACCACTTAAGTCCAGATCCACAAACTTTTTACAAACAAATGTTGAGCACATTTTATTCATTATTCTAGGCTCAGTCTGGGAGGCTGAGGTTCAGGCTAGTGGGACTAGGAGTGTTGGCTAGTGGGACTACGAAGGACAGTCTGAGAGGCTGGGAGGCTAGTGGGACTAGGAGTATTGGCTAGTGAGACTAGGAAGGACAGTCTGGGAGGCTGGGAGGCTAGTGGGACTAGGTGGATTATGTGATTATTATCTGGTAACTTATGTGACTATTTGATTCACTGATTTTGTGCTTATTCTGTGTTATGTTACAGACCCATGGATTCACCAGCTACAGGTGGATCAGATACCACTGGACCCCTACCGTTAGTGTCAGACGATGTTATGTCTTCGGAGCATGAGGTGCACACCTCAGACTATACTAGCACCGACGATGACGACTTCCAGCCGTTCGCGTTACCTGACGGCGCCGCTGAGCACACTGATGACTCCTTGCCCTTCGCTTTACCCGAGGGTGCCTATGAGCCTATTGATGGCGATCCTGCTGAGTACCTCCCTATTGTTGCGATTCCAGCACCGATTCCTCTTGCTTCTTACCCTGCTTATGAGCTTATGCCAGACGCCGATGCCGACGGCGACATCGAGCTTTACGAGGACGAGCCATTTGAGGACGAGGATCCTGACGTAGCTCCTCTACCTACTGGCGGTCTCTTAATGATAGCTGACGTTCCAGCTGGAGACTCGCCCATTCACTCACCAGTCCCAGACTCTTTTGAGTCTGTGGCATCTGTACCATCTCGCGGGGCGAGCGCGCAGCAGTTTATTCACGACTCAGACCCTGATCATGCGTCTTCAGCTGCCCCCATTCCGAGCTACGCGTTTGAGCATGATGATATCGAGGATTCTGACCCTGTTTTCCCTCCAGGATTTGATCCTGACCTTGATATCGAGTATATTCCTATGGATGAGCATATAGAGGACCCTGATGATCCTATCGGTCCCATTGATCCAGATTTTGACTTTGACATGGCGTTTGACGACCCCGAGCCTGCCATAGCCCCAGAGCAGGCAGCTGCTTTTGACCCTTTACCTGAGCATGACCCTGTTCATGCTGATTTTCCTCTTGAGCCTGTTGATGTTGATCCCCCTGTAGGTGTTCCTGTAATCGAGGGCGATCATGTTGCTGCTGATCCCATTGTTCCTTTACCCGTTGGTGACATACCTGCTGATCCTGTCGATCCTGTTATTGCACCTGTTGACCCCGTTATTGCTCCTATCGATCCTTTACCCATCGAGCCCGAGCACGCTCTTTTTGCTGAGCACATGGATCCTCCAGATGAGGAGGCACAGCACGGGTGGATACCGGCAGACGAGGATGTTCCACCGTTTCCCCCACATCACACTGGCACACATCATACTGATTTTTCATTTCAGATCCCACCGTTTATTCCTCCAGCGGGGCCTGGAGAGGGCTCTTCAGCCCACCCTTTCGGTCACGTACCGATGACCATGCCATTCATGCCTCAGATAGCACCTATCCCATCTTCTGTTGCACCTATCGATCTTACCAGCACGCCATTACTTTGGTCATCTGTCACACCCCCAAAATCCACCTGCGGAGTATCACCGCTTGGGAGCGTGACTGACCAGGATCAAGCCACCAATTATATTGAACATGCATATAGTATTAAGTAAGATAAAAGAAAACCATCCGTTCAATACAAAAGGTGTTCAAAACATGTTATTGTTTTAAAGTGTAGCGGAAGCATAGTAATAATCCAACAATAGTAAATAGTTCAAATGTTATAATGGTTCAGCATAGAAACCACGAATCCTTGTCCACAACGACCCGCTTCTCCAGTGCAAGCTCCAAGTACCTAACGATCTGCAAGGCATGTAACAGAATGGTCAACAAACTAGTTGAGCGAGTTCACATAAAGGAAATGCGTAATAGTAAGTTCATTTGTAATAGGTGGCTCTACTGGGCCGTTTGTATATTTTACTGTGGTGGTGTTCCACGTTTTCCTGTGGTGGTGTTCCACGTTTTCCTGTGGTGGTGTTCCACGTTTTCCTGTGGTGGTGTTCCACGTTTTCCTGTGGTGGTGTTCCACGGTTTCCTGTGGTGGTGTTCCACGTTTTCCTGTGGTGGTGTTCCACGGTTTCCTGTGGTGGTGTTCCACGTTTTCCTGTGGTGGTGTTCCACGTTTTCCTAACCACTAGACTACTCGTAGCTATAGGTATCCTCCACAACCGAGGATAGTGATGTGGTAGTCTAGTCATAGTGTCAATAGAGTATCTAATCAACCTTTCAATCCCATTCCCAACACCCCGGGAACCCCATGCCTTGGTAAGAGTGTGAACTCACCTTGGTTTGCTCGGTATGCTAAATAAGTGCTCACAGTTAATTAATCACGTCCTATGTATACACGTATAGCAAATCAGTTCATGCTCGAAATGTTACGCATGCAATTAATTGGTTCACATAGCAGTCAGTTTGCATATCAGTACAACACGTAGTATTACACGAATATGTTCATTACCAAGCATGGCATGTAAATTAATTCAACATATGTTCCACTGTTCAAAGCGTTATCAAAACCCTAATATCTTTCGATTCATTAGTCATCTTTCGACCAACAGTTTTGTCACGTTTCGAAGCATGCTATCCTTCGATCAAATCTATCCTTCGGTCAAATTATGGTTCGGTCAAACTATCTTTCGGTCACTACTATTATCTTTTGGCATATACATTATCTTTCGATAATATCAGTTACGTTTTATTCAAGTTTCCAATTTATCCGTGAAAATCAACCAACACGATTTCAATCATTTCTGTTTCCTAAAAATTGATCAAACAGGGATTATTTTCATAAACATTATGAACCCTAAATTCACCCACATGAACCATAACAGTATTTAATCCTATACGATCCGATTTCAAGAGCAACGAATCAATAACACAAATCGAATTGTACAATATCACAACCAACCCACAAACCTTATCATTATACATTATCACAACGGATTCGATTTGTTAGCCGATTAATAACAATATCATAACAATCATGGCAGTTTAATACAAATATCCTAGCTAACCCATCGTAACATTCATACCGTACAAATCCGATCATAAAAACACATATTGCAAAACGATTAGGCAGTTATAACATTCATATCCCATTAACATTCGTAACCGGTTAGCATACAAACCACGTACAGCAAATAATTGATAAACCATGACATCATGTACACCTTGAACACTAACCGGAATTTGTAAACAAGTGGATCGATCAGCAAGGAGTCTCCGTAAGTCTGTGATTGCCGTCACAAGGATGCTCTAGGGTTTTTAGAATAATAATTACCGATACATGTATTTTCAGTTATAAACGTATCATCGGAATGGGCCAAGCCCATTAGATGACTGGGCCGAAGGATGTCGAAGGATTCCTTCATGGCCCGAATGATATGTTTCGAGACTTATCAATCCGAAGGATGATCTTCCGGATCGAAGGATGTGTTTCGTCATCCTTCGATTCATGCACCATGTTTCGTGGACATCCTTCGAAGGTTGTTTGTGTAATGTAATGTGTTTCATGCTAACTAGTTTACAAGTTTCACAATGTAGCAAACAACTATGCACGATCAAATAATCAAAACGTATATATATATATTTTCATTAACACACAACTCGTATAATTCAAGTCCACAATCCAACAACTAAACAGTCAAAGTCAAAGTCAACGCGCATTTAATGCGAAAGTGAAAGTCAGAAACTCGAGTTGTCACATTATCCCCAACTTAAAAGAAATTTCGTCCCGAAATTTGGTACGCACTCACTGAGGAAGCTAGGTAAGTTACATTGTTCACTGGTTTTCCTGGGGTGTCACATCATCCCCCCGTTGATTTGGAATTTCGTCCCGAAATTCAGTAGTAGTAGCTTCAGCCTCAGAAGTGGATGCATTGGTTTCGAATAACTGGGGATACTTTTCTTTTATCTGGTCTTCGCGTTCCCAGGTATACTCTGGACCACGCTGGGAGTTCCAACGAACTCGAACAAGAGGGATTCTCTTGTGTTTGAGGACCTTAACATCCCGGTCCGTGATTTCAACTGGTTCCTCGACGAACTGCAACCGCTCGTCGATAGTGAGTTCCTTAAAAGGAATGATGAGGTTTTCATCTGATAGGCACTTCTTTAAGTTCGATATGTGAAAGACATTGTGAACTGCTCCGAGTTCAGCTGGTAGGTTCAACTTGTAGGCTACCTTGCCAATCTTTTCTGTAATTTCGAATGGTCCGACGTACCGCGGATTTAGTTTGCCTCGTTTGCCAAAACGTACCACACCCTTCCAGGGTGAAACTTTCAATAAAACCCGGTCCCCGACCTCAAATTCCAATGGTTTTCTACGCTTGTCCGCGTAGGCTTTCTGACGGTCGCGTGCTGCCGCCATGCGTTGTCGTATCTGTGCTATCTTTTCTGTGGCGTCCACTACAATCTCTGGACCCGTAATTTGACTATCCCCCACCTCTGCCCAACAGAGAGGTGACCGGCATTTACGTCCGTACAATGCCTCAAATGGAGCGGCTTGGATGCTGGTATGGTAACTGTTATTGTACGAGAACTCCACCAAAGGGAGATGCTTTTCCCAGCCGTTGCCGAAATCAATGACACATGCCCGAAGCATGTCTTCAAGGGTTTGGATAGTTCGCTCAGACTGCCCATCCGTCTGAGGATGATATGCTGTGCTCATGTCTAATCGTGAGCCGAAAGATTTGTGCATCGCTTGCCAAAGCTCTGACGTGAATCGTGCATTGCGATCCGAAATAATAGAGGTGGGCACTCCGTGCCTCGAAACAACTTCTTTCATGTAGATGTCTGCTAGGGTAGAAAACTTATCCGTTTCTTTGATAGCCAAGAAGTGAGCAGACTTTGTGAGCCGATCAACGATCACCCAAATAGTGTCATTCCCACGCTGGGATCTAGGTAAGCCCGTAACGAAATCCATGGAAATTTCTTCCCATTTCCATTGCGGTATCTTAGGCTGCTGAAGCAGGCCTGATGGTTTCTGGTACTCGATTTTAACCCTTGCACAAGTTAAACACTTGCCGACGTAAGTTGCGATAAGAGCTTTCATGTTTGGCCACCAATAAGTTGTTCTGATATCGTGGTACATCTTATCCGACCCTGGATGTACCGAGTAGCGAGACTTGTGCGCTTCATCCATCACAAGTTCGCGTAAGCCGCCATAAAGTGGGATCCAAATACGCCCCGTTACATAGTAGGCGCCGTCTTCCTTTTGTTCCATTTGTTGCCTTGAACCGCGCAAGGCTTCAGCCTTGACGTTTTCGGGCTTTAGTGCTTCTATCTGAGCAGCTCGTATCTGTGCAGGAAGACTGGACTGAATAGTAAGCTGTAGCGCTCGCACGCGCTTAGGTATAGTGTCTTTCCGACTGAGGGCATCAGCCACAACATTGGCCTTGCCTGGATGATACTTGATGGCGCATTCATAGTCGTTTAGAAGTTCAACCCATCTGCGTTGACGCATATTCAAATCCTTTTGCTTAAGGATATGCTCGAGACTCCTGTGATCGGTGTAAATCGTGCACCTGGTACCGTACAGGTAGTGTCGCCATATCTTAAGCGCGAAAACAACAGCTCCCAGCTCTAAATCGTGCGACGTGTAGTTGCGCTTGTGAACCTTGAGTTGACGAGAGGCGTAAGCGATAACCTTGTCGCGCTGCATTAACACACATCCCAGTCCCCGAATGGATGCATCACAATAAACCACGAAGTCGTCTGTGCCCTCTGGCAATGAGAGGATAGGTGCACTGCAAAGTCTATCCTTTAGGTGCTGAAAAGCAGTCTCCTGGGGCTCTCCCCAGCGATAGGTAACACCCTTCTGTGTCAGTAGCGTAAGTGGTTGCGTGATCTTTGAAAAGTCTCTAATAAACCGTCTGTAGTAACCTGCCAGACCCAAGAATTGACGTATTTCTGTCGGTGTACGCGGTGCAGGCCAGTTTCTGATCGAATCTACCTTGGATGGATCGTCATGTATCCCATCCTTGTTCACTACGTGGCCTAAGAAGTGGACTTCACGAAGCCAGAAGTCGCATTTAGAAAGCTTGGCGTACAACTGTTCCTTCCGAAGGAGTTCCAAAATAAGACGAAGATGCTGCTCGTGCTCCTCCTGACTCTTGGAGTAGATCAGAATGTCGTTGATGGAGTCAAGAACATTTTGTCTAGGTAGGGTTTGCACACTCTGTTCGTAATGTCCATAAATACGGCGGGTGTGTTCAATAATATCAAACCATTTATCACATCAATCATAAAATATAGTAGTTGAAATAATTCATAAAACCCAAAACATTTGATGTTCAAACCAAACTTTGTTCGAATAGCGGAAACATAATAATGAAAAACCCCAAAAAGAAGTCATAAGTTCAATTAGCGTTCATTGCGTCTCCTCCTCCTAACATGAAAACTCGACCTCTTGCCTCGTTGCCATTGTTATTGTTGTTTCCCCCGTTGTTGTCGTTGTTCCCGTTGCCCTGGTTATTGTTGTGGTTCTGATTCTGGTTCAACTGAGGACAATCGCGTTTGTAGTGTCCTTCTGCCCCACACTGGAAACATCCCCGGTTTCCACGCTGTGGTTGCTGCTGCTGGTTCTGTGGAGCTGGCGGTGGGAGTTGCTGGTTCTGATTTGCAGGCCGTGGACTCCTACAGTCTTTGGCCTCATGACCCATCTTGAGGCATCTTTGACAACGAACCTTATTGCACTGGCCACTGTGATGTTTGTTGCAGGTGTTACACTTTGGAAGGTTTCCTCGATACCCTCCTTGTTTATGACTGCTAGAGGAGTGCTGACTTGGACTCTGGTAGCTGTCCGTCTTTCGCTGCTGAGACTGCGACTGTACCGATGCTGATCCCTTGCTAGAATCCCCCTCCCATTTTCTCTTACTATCGCTGGGAGTGGCAAGTGTAGTAGTAGCAGTAGCGGTAGCGGTAGCACTGATACGCTTCGGCAGTTTATTCTGATCCACTGCCTGATCGGTGATGCGATGAGCGAGACGCTGTATTTCCTGGATATTGTTGAGGTTAGCCGAGGTAACGTGGCTCTGTATTTCTGGCACCAAACCTTTGAGATACAACTCAATACGCTTGTAAGGAGGGTCCACCATAGTTGGACATAACACAGCCAACTCATTCGACCGTTTAGTATACGCTTCAATTTCCGATCCGACCATCTTCAGATTATAAAGCTCATCCTCCAACTTATGAATATCTTCACGCGTGCAGTACTCACGCTTGATGAGTTCCTTAAAGTCGTTCCATGGGGTGGCGTTAGCAGCTGCCAACCCTAAAATCTGCACTTGTGCGTTCCACCAAGTGAGCGCAATCCCTTCAAGTGTGCCAGTGGCGAACTTCACCCTGCGAGCCTCAGGGCATTCACACATTTCGAAAACCGACTCGAGCTTTTCAAACCAGTGGAGGAGTCCAACTGCCCCCTCCGTGCCACTGAACGAGCTAGGACGACAGTCCATGAAATTCTTGAATGTGCACCCAGGTTGTTGCTGAGCGGGTTGACCTGCTTGGGCGGCTGCAACTGCCGCAGCAACGAGAGCCTCTAGCTGGGCTTGAGTCATGGTAATTCGTGCGGCCATTGATCTTCACATCAAAGGCAACATAAGTGAGAAAGGTTCGCGAATAGTGCGATGACAGAAGAGTGTAAGCACATAAGTATTCTCATGCAATGTCAAGTTGTGAGCAAGGTAATGTAAGCATACTACGAGCAAAGTTCTATGCAAATTCTAGCAAGCAGGTAATAAACATAAACCTTATTACCTAGGATGTCGAGTCTTGCACGTGGAGCGAAGCGTCGTTGTGGATCGTTGAGAGCACTGTTCTGGTTATAGTCTGGTTTTAATAAAAACGTTTTTCCATATTAAAACCAAGTTCTCTATAACCAATGGCTCTGATACCAATCTGTCACACCCCCAAAATCCACCTGCGGAGTATCACCGCTTGGGAGCGTGACTGACCAGGATCAAGCCACCAATTATATTGAACATGCATATAGTATTAAGTAAGATAAAAGAAAACCATCCGTTCAATACAAAAGGTGTTCAAAACATGTTATTGTTTTAAAGTGTAGCGGAAGCATAGTAATAATCCAACAATAGTAAATAGTTCAAATGTTATAATGGTTCAGCATAGAAACCACGAATCCTTGTCCACAACGACCCGCTTCTCCAGTGCAAGCTCCAAGTACCTAACGATCTGCAAGGCATGTAACAGAATGGTCAACAAACTAGTTGAGCGAGTTCACATAAAGGAAATGCGTAATAGTAAGTTCATTTGTAATAGGTGGCTCTACTGGGCCGTTTGTATATTTTACTGTGGTGGTGTTCCACGTTTTCCTGTGGTGGTGTTCCACGTTTTCCTGTGGTGGTGTTCCACGTTTTCCTGTGGTGGTGTTCCACGTTTTCCTGTGGTGGTGTTCCACGGTTTCCTGTGGTGGTGTTCCACGTTTTCCTGTGGTGGTGTTCCACGGTTTCCTGTGGTGGTGTTCCACGTTTTCCTGTGGTGGTGTTCCACGTTTTCCTAACCACTAGACTACTCGTAGCTATAGGTATCCTCCACAACCGAGGATAGTGATGTGGTAGTCTAGTCATAGTGTCAATAGAGTATCTAATCAACCTTTCAATCCCATTCCCAACACCCCGGGAACCCCATGCCTTGGTAAGAGTGTGAACTCACCTTGGTTTGCTCGGTATGCTAAATAAGTGCTCACAGTTAATTAATCACGTCCTATGTATACACGTATAGCAAATCAGTTCATGCTCGAAATGTTACGCATGCAATTAATTGGTTCACATAGCAGTCAGTTTGCATATCAGTACAACACGTAGTATTACACGAATATGTTCATTACCAAGCATGGCATGTAAATTAATTCAACATATGTTCCACTGTTCAAAGCGTTATCAAAACCCTAATATCTTTCGATTCATTAGTCATCTTTCGACCAACAGTTTTGTCACGTTTCGAAGCATGCTATCCTTCGATCAAATCTATCCTTCGGTCAAATTATGGTTCGGTCAAACTATCTTTCGGTCACTACTATTATCTTTTGGCATATACATTATCTTTCGATAATATCAGTTACGTTTTATTCAAGTTTCCAATTTATCCGTGAAAATCAACCAACACGATTTCAATCATTTCTGTTTCCTAAAAATTGATCAAACAGGGATTATTTTCATAAACATTATGAACCCTAAATTCACCCACATGAACCATAACAGTATTTAATCCTATACGATCCGATTTCAAGAGCAACGAATCAATAACACAAATCGAATTGTACAATATCACAACCAACCCACAAACCTTATCATTATACATTATCACAACGGATTCGATTTGTTAGCCGATTAATAACAATATCATAACAATCATGGCAGTTTAATACAAATATCCTAGCTAACCCATCGTAACATTCATACCGTACAAATCCGATCATAAAAACACATATTGCAAAACGATTAGGCAGTTATAACATTCATATCCCATTAACATTCGTAACCGGTTAGCATACAAACCACGTACAGCAAATAATTGATAAACCATGACATCATGTACACCTTGAACACTAACCGGAATTTGTAAACAAGTGGATCGATCAGCAAGGAGTCTCCGTAAGTCTGTGATTGCCGTCACAAGGATGCTCTAGGGTTTTTAGAATAATAATTACCGATACATGTATTTTCAGTTATAAACGTATCATCGGAATGGGCCAAGCCCATTAGATGACTGGGCCGAAGGATGTCGAAGGATTCCTTCATGGCCCGAATGATATGTTTCGAGACTTATCAATCCGAAGGATGATCTTCCGGATCGAAGGATGTGTTTCGTCATCCTTCGATTCATGCACCATGTTTCGTGGACATCCTTCGAAGGTTGTTTGTGTAATGTAATGTGTTTCATGCTAACTAGTTTACAAGTTTCACAATGTAGCAAACAACTATGCACGATCAAATAATCAAAACGTATATATATATATATTTTCATTAACACACAACTCGTATAATTCAAGTCCACAATCCAACAACTAAACAGTCAAAGTCAAAGTCAACGCGCATTTAATGCGAAAGTGAAAGTCAGAAACTCGAGTTGTCACATCATCTTCCTCACCGATGCCACCCACTGATCCATATCATCCATTTTATTTGGGCCATACTATTGAGGATCTTTTGATGTCGTTTGTACACCAGCACGAGTCTCATTCACAGCGACTCCAGGAGCTCGAGAGAGCTCAGTTGTCTTTTGGTCCATATCTTGGTCAGACATCTTCATCTTTTCAGCCTTTTCGATCATTTCCTCCTGACATTGCTGCCCGACTTTCGACCTTGGAGCAGCAGGTTGCGTCCGTGATCCGTACTCAGCAGGCGATGGAGGAGGACTGGTATCACTTACGCCGCTTACTTTTTGCTCACTTTCCCCCTCCTCCACCCCCATCCGCATAGGGCTCATTGGTACCGTAGTGATAGGCGATGGTGAGACGACCGCGATTGTGACTGCACAGATTTTTGGAGACCATCTGACGATACAGATTTTTGCTGATATTTGTTGATGTACTGGTTGTATGTGACACTGATGTGATGTTGTTTTTGACAGGGGTGATGTAACCCCTATTTGATTTGTGATTGTATGATACAGTGACGTGCTGACACACTTGCTACACTTTATGGTCTCGATATATATAACAATCGCTGTATTCTCACCATATCTGTTTCACTTGATTGCTTATTTATGTTTTGTGACATGGGATGTTGTAAGTATGCTATTTGCAACATGGGATGTTGGGACATGGGATGTTGTGTGTATGATATTTGTGATATGGGATGTTGGGACATGGGATGTTGTGTGTGATATATTGATAACATGAGATGTTATATGCTATTACTATTACTATATACGTATGTTTACTTTGGCCTAATCGACGTACGCATCTTTAGAAGATGGCACCAAGACGTCAACCGCAGCCGATGCCCACTACTCCTGAAGAACTACAGCAAGTTATTGCTGCCGCCATTGCTCAGTATGCTGCCTCGCAAGAAGGACCAAGCGGAAGTAACTCGAACATCAACGGCAACCAAAATCCTCCTCATGGTAAACCTAAGTCATTAAGACATACCATGGCATAAATGGATTCCTTTAGCAAATGCTAATGCCGTTCCTATGATATGATGTATGTGCAGGGTGCACCTACAAACAATTCTTGGACTGTAAGCCCATCAACTTCGACGTCACAGGTGGTGCTGTTGCTTTCGTTCGCTGGCAGAGAAGACTGATTCCACCATCCGCATGAGCAAATGCGCGCTCGACCAGCAGGTCACTTACATCTCAGGGCTGTTTCTAGACGGAGCCCTATCTTGGTGGAACTTACAAGTGCAAACACTAGGCGAAGCTGCCGCCTACGCCCTGACTTGGGCCGAATTGAAAGAGCTTATGCGCAAGAAGTACTGTTCCCGCGCAGAAATTCAAAGGTTGGAGACTGAATTTTGGCACCTAAAGATGGATGGACCAAAGGTTGCAGAATACGTCCAGAGGTTTCATGACCTATCTCAAGTGGTTCCTTATATGGTCACGCCTGAATACAAGAGAATTGAGCGCTTCATTTGGGGATTAGCTCCCCAAATCATTAGCATGGTGACCTCCGCCAGACCGGCAACTATTACGGAAGCCATTGATTTGAGCGTGGCTCTCACTGAGGAGGCAATTCTTTTAAACAAGTTTGATGAAGTCAAGGCAAAGAAGACAGAGACTCACGTTGAGTCCTCAGGAGATAACAAAAGGAAGTTTTCAAACTTCAAACAAGGCGTCAGTATGGCAGTAAAGAAGGGAAAATCAGCTGGTAGTACCAAGAAAGGGAAAGGGTACCAGGGCACCCAGCCCAAATGCAACAACTGCCAACGCCACCATACTGGCAATTGTAACGTGAAAGTTTGTGAATCTTGTGGAAAACCGGGCCACTCAAAGGAATCATGTTGGGCTAGTACATGCCGGAGAGGCCAGGGAGGATATATGAATAGAAACGATAATCGTGGTGGTTTGGGAAATCGCCCACAAGGGAATAATCGAGGCTACAATGCAAATCAAGCCGGAACTGCCAATCAAAACAACCCGCCAGTTGGGGGTGGTGCGGGAAGTGGAAAAAGATTAGGATGTTTTCATTGCGGTGACATTGGGCACTTCAAGAAGGATTGCCCGGGATTGAACCAAGCCCGTGGAAGGGTGTTCCAGATCGGTGCATGGGAAGCGCGCCAGGATCCCAACGTTGTCACTGGTACGTTCCCTGTAAATCAGCGCTATGCATCTGTTCTGTTTGATACTGGTGCCGACTATAGCTTCATATCACTAGAATTTAAGAATATACTTGGGCTAGCCGCTAATAAGTTAGACATTCCCTACGTAATCGAATTGGCTAATGGAAGATTGGTAGAAGCCAATGATGTGATCAGAGGCTGTGTGATTGAATTAGGAGAACGCGAGTTTACTCTCGATCTACTACCAGTCCAGTTGGGAAGCTTCGACGTGGTAGTAGGGATGGATTGGTTATCGAGTAACAAGGCAGAGATAGTTTGTCACGAGAAGGTTGTTCGTATTCCGACCGACGATGGTGAGACCATTGTTGTTCATGGAGAAAAGCGTGAGACGCCGTTAAGGATGATTAGTTGCCTGAAAGCAAGAAAGTGTCTGAAGAAAGGATGTGTTGCTTTTCTAGCACACATTGTGGATAAGAAGGCTGCTGAGCCGAAGATCGAAGACATCCCTGTCATGAGGGAATACCCAGAAGTCTTTCCAGAAGACTTGCCTGGCTTGCCACCTCAAAGGCAAGTGGAGTTTCGCATCGACTTAGTACCAGGCGCCGCGCCTGTGGCTAAGGCACCATACAGACTTGCTTCGTCTGAGATGCAAGAGCTGTCGACGCAACTTCAAGAGTTGTTAGACAAGGGTTTTATCCGACCAAGCTTCTCACCTTGGGGAGCTCCAGTTTTGTTTGTCAAGAAGAAGGACGGTAGTTTCCGTATGTGTATCGACTACAGAGAGTTGAACAAGCTGACGATCAAGAATAGGTATCCCCTGCCAAGAATCGATGATCTATTCGACCAGCTTCAAGGTTCAAGCTTCTATTCAAAGATCGATCTTCGATCCGGATACCATCAACTTCGGATACAGGAGGAGAGTATCCCGAAGACAGCTTTCAGAACTCGATATGGGCACTATGAGTTTCTGGTTATGCCGTTTGGTTTGACAAACGCACCTGCAGTGTTCATGGATTTGATGAACCGAGTTTGTAAGCCGTACTTGGATAAGTTCGTGATTGTATTCATCGATGACATCCTGATTTACTCAAGGACGAAGGCTGAGCACGAGCAGCATCTTAGAGCCATTCTGGAGCTGCTAAAGAAAGAACAGCTGTACGCCAAGTTCTCTAAGTGTGAGTTTTGGCTAAGAGAAGTGCAGTTTCTTGGGCACGTGGTGAATGGAGATGGAATCCACGTGGATCCAACCAAGATCGAGGCGATCAAAGATTGGGAGACGCCAAAAACGCCAACCGAGATTCGGCAATTCTTGGGTTTGGCTGGCTATTATCGAAGGTTCATCGAGAACTTTTCAAAGATCGCTCAACCGTTAACACTCCTCACGCAGAAGGATAAAAAGTTTGATTGGGGAATCAAGCAGGATGAGGCATTTCAGATATTGAAGGATAAGCTTTGCAACGCGCCAATCTTAGCTCTACCGGAAGGTACCGACGATTTTGTGGTATATTGCGACGCATCGCGTCAGGGATTGGGTTGTGTGTTGATGCAACGCCAAAAGGTCATCGCCTACGCATCACGCCAACTGAAGGTACACGAAAAGAACTATACCACTCATGATTTGGAGCTAGGCGCAGTGGTTTTTGCACTAAAGATCTGGAGACACTGCCTGTATGGTACGAAGTGCACAATCTTCACAGATCACAAGAGCCTCCAGCATATATTCAACCAGAAGGAGTTGAATATGAGGCAAAGACGATGGGTCGAATTATTGAACGATTACGACTGCGAGATAAAGTATCACCCAGGGAAGGCGAATGTAGTCGCCGATGCCTTAAGTCGTAAGGAAAGGATCAAGCCCCTAAGGGTTAGGGCTATGGAAATGATAATCCAAACCGATCTCTCCTAGCGCGTTCGTGCAGCGCAGAAAGAAGCTCTCAAGGAGGAGAACATTGAGAAAGAGTATCTCCGTGGGATGGAGAAGATATTGGTGCCAAACGAGGAAGGAACGTTATGTTTTGGGAAAAGGATTTGGGTTCCTCTATTTGGTGAATTAAGAGAAGTTATTTTCGATGAAGCGCACAAGTCACGGTACTCTATCCACCCGGGATCGGATAAGATGTACCAAGATCTCAAAAATTACTATTGGTGGCCTAGGATGAAAGGCGACGTTGCTATTTACGTGAGCAAATGTTTAACGTGCGCTAAGGTCAAGGCGGAATACCAGAAGCCCTCGGGACTTCTGCAACAACCTGAGATTCCCAAGTGGAAATGGGAACAAATCTCAATGGATTTTGTTACAAAACTGCCAAGAACGCCAAGAGGCCATGATATGATTTGGGTGATTGTTGACCGCCTAACAAAGTCCGCACACTTTCTGCCAATCAAGGAGAAGGACAGTACTAGTAAACTTGCGGAAATTTACTTGAGAGAGATCGTAGCACGACATGGAGTACCCCTCTCGATCATCTCTGATAGAGACGGAAGGTTTGTGTCAAGGATATGGCAATCCTTCCAAGAAGCTTTTGGCTCACAATTGAATCTGAGCACTGCGTTCCATCCGCAAACTGACGGCCAGAGCGAGCGAACGATACAGACTTTGGAAGACATGCTGAGAGCATGTGCTATGGATTTGGGCGGTAGCTGGGATAAACACTTACCTTTGGTCGAATTCTCATACAACAACAGCTACCACACCAGTATTGGTGTCGCGCCTTTTGAAGCCCTTTACGGACGCAAGTGTCGATCACCACTATGTTGGGCTGACGCAGGTGATAGGCAGCTTGCCGGTCCCGAAATCGTCCAAGAGACGACAGACAAGATTGCGCAGATTCTTAAACGCATCAAAGCCGCTCGCCACAGACAAAAGGCCTATGCGGATCCAAACCGAAAACATGTGGATTTTCAAGTTGGAGAGACGGTGTTATTGAAGGTATCACCCTGGAAAGGGGTGGCACGCTTTGGGAAGCGTGGGAAGTTAAATCCACGCTACATTGGTCCTTTCAGAATTCTAGAAAGAATTGGAACCGTAGCATACAAGTTGGACCTACCTGCTGAACTAAATGGTGTTCACGATACATTCCATGTATCCAATTTAAAGAAGAGTCCAACTCAAGTTGACGTTGCCATTCCTATCGACGAGATTCATGTTGACGACACGCTCCACTTCGTAGAAGCACCTGTCGAGGTCACAGATTGGAAAGTTAACAGGACCCGCCGGAGCAGTGTCAAACTCGTCAAGGTTCGCTGGAATGCCAGACATGGTCCTGAATACACCTGGGAGCGTGAGGACCGGATGAGAGAGAAATACCCCCACTTATTTCCTAAAAACTCTGCATCTACAAGCAGAACTTAAATTTCGGGACGAAATTTATTTAACGGGGGGAGAATGTGACAACCCTCACAAAACCAGGTATCCGTACGACTTAATTAGCTATTAACTGTTGCCTAATTACTGTGCTTAACTGAGATTTCTGATAAGCTGCTACTTGATTGTTGATACATGTACATGTCTGCATCATACTTTGATTTTTCCTGTCACTACATTATTTATTTACTGAACTCTAGTGACAAACTTGATGCACAAGAAGCACAGTAGCACTAAACGGATACACAGTGAACATGCTGATATACCCAGCATCAGGCAGACACTGCCTCTAAAGGCCTGAATGAGCCAGAATTATTTTACTACACCCATAGTGTGTGTAGGGATACAAGGGTTGTATAGTTGCGTCTCTAGGAACAAGATACAGAGATTGGATGTGCCTAAAACGTACTTTAAGCACGAAACACAGCACTTTTATTTACACACTAGCTTCTAGCTAATTAATAAAGTGCCAAAATACAAGGAATTATTCCCGACACTTTGCAGAATAAATTGTGTCGCTAAAAATATTACTTACGACGCTTAAAGGATATCTTAAGCACTTTAACGGATTCCTATCCAACCGAGCAACCGGACAATACCCGGAACATAAAAATATTGCCAGAATTATTATTAGTATTTTTCTGAGCCAGTTAGGGTCCCTGATTACCCTAACACCCGCTCTCTAACACATTAAACAACTAACGGGGTTAGACCTTAAAGTAACCGACTTTAACTTAACTGAACTGTAACTGCACGATCGAGACCCAACCGGGCGACCCCACACCCTTTGGGCCGGTTCCATTGAGATGGAACTAGGTGGTACACCTTTATTATTTTATATTTGATTACGCGGATATCTAGAGAAGCATGGAGAACCGGTGGACGATAACGAAACTTTTTCTATTTAAACTCTCTCTCTCTCACTCACAATCACACACCACCACCCAACTCACTCCCTCTCTCCCTTGTGCTCCCCCTCACGGCCGAGAACCCCCACCACCACCCATCCGTTTTTCGGTTCAAGTCTCTACATTCCAAGTGCATACAAGTCTTGAGGATCGCGTACAACGAAGCTTGGAACAAACGGAAGTTGAAGGACCTCGTGCATTTGCTTTTATCCACGCCGTTTTCGACTAGTTTCTTCCCTAGCCTCGAGCTAGAGGTATATTGTTTAAAACTCGTTTTTAGTCGTGTCTAAAGTGGTTAAAAGGATTTTTATCGGTTAAATGTCGGTAACCCGCTTCATGAATCTTTAAAGTCTACTAAAAAGTGAAAATCGTTGGATAAAAGGTCATAACGCGTGTAAATGTCGTAGTATTTGAATATGTTGGTTTTTATGGCCCGATCTATGATGTGGTGGCTCTCATCATCGTTTAACCCGACTTTGTTAGGATCACGTATCTTGACATACACTTGTTTCTTTTGTACAAGGGTTAAAAGATGAAACTCCACCACACGGGAAACATGAACTTGTGTAAAAGTGTTTTAACATGAAAAATAGTATTTAAAACGAGCCGATCTACGTATGTACAAGTGGTATATTCGTAGGACCGGGTGTCGAGAAAATCATGTTTTACAAAAGTGGATAACATGTTAATAAAAGACGATTTCTATAAACTACAAGTGCAAAAACACTTGTGAAACGAAAGATCCGACAAAATAACAATTTTTATAAAAATTGTCGGAAGTTGTAAAGAGTGATTTGTTCCAAAAACGGGGTTTTTGCAAGAATAAACTATTTTATACCTAGATCCACTAAATATAACGAGATCTACATAATAGTTTTAGAAAAACTACAAGTTCATGTAATATTGTGATTTTACATACTAGTCTACGAATTCGAAGTGTTGAAACTTGTTTATTATGTTGGAAATTGATTGATTGAAATAAAAGAAGTGATTTTGTAAAAGAAAATGATACGCTTGAAAGCGTGGCCACCTCCAGTTACAGGGGAAACTCTGGCGAAATTTTCTAAAAATCTAACACTTAGAATTATTTACAAGTGTTAGACTACTTTTGACATGTTTTCAAACTATGTTTCGCCATGACTTTATTTATTAAATAATCGGAGGTGGGATTTTCACAAAACTAAACGTGATAAATATATATTCGGTAAATATATTTTGTCACAACACTGTTATGATTATCTTGTGAAAATGCGTAAATATTATTTTTAGAGTAAAAATAATATTTACTAACTTGTCAAACCCAAAATAATACCAACGCTTATACGACAAGCATAAAAGTTACAACGGTAATTTCTATTACCACCTAATCATTAAAACGTAACTTACGCATTACGCGGAAATATTCACCGACACGTATGTTGTCAACGTATTATTTTGGAAAGTATTATGTAAAGAGAAAATATATTATTTTTGAGAAAAATAATTATATTTTGGAATGAGAAATAAAAATATATTAAGTGGGACTTAATGAGATAGTATAAATACACATGTATTTAAATCCCCCATCCTTGGGAAGGAAAGTAAAATACCAAGTATGTACACGAAACGGTTTTCTAACCGTCTCCTAAAAATATAAGTTATAAAGCTAAGGCACGGCCATCCGTCTAATAGAATTAGCACCTGTAGGTCGTTGCACAGCTTCGGATATTCGGATTACTTGGTAGAGATACGCATTCACTGTGAGTTCATGTCCCCCTTTTCTCTAACTGTTTTCAGTTTACTTAACTGCGGGGGTGAAATACATGTTACTATGATTTACGAGTACTTTACAACGGTATGTTTAACGTAAGGAGGTGTTATACGATCATGTGAGTGGATAGGAACAACATGGGGCCATTAGTCCTCATGGAGGGACCGAGGGACAGGAGCGGTAGATCTATCTGGGTGTAGCGAGCCCAGCCCCCGGCCAAACTAGAAACGGACCGTGGGGTGACTTTGTCCACATACTTTGCCGTGGCGAAATCTGCTAGGTTTGAGTCTCCCTATTTGCACTTCACATATGTCAGTGGCCTTGCAAACCATTGATGATCACAAGTCCTCTTACACTGCTACATACCACAACTATTTTTATACTCACAAAGGTTTTACATACTCACTTACGCATGAACTCGCTCAACATTATTGTTGATTTTTCAACTCACATGTATTTCAGGAAATTAAACGGATCTGGCACGGTATGGAACGTTTTCCGCTGCACTGGTCATGAAGTCATCAGGGTTTAGGGTTGTGTCTCTTACCTGGACAAGACACAAACCCTAAATCACGTTTATGTTTTGTTATAAGTTGTAATGTTACTAAACAAGGTTATGGTTGCATGTTAAAAACACTGGTAGTGTATGATGTTTTCAAAAACTTAATGGATGACTTGCATGGTTTTTAAATTCATATAGCTTTGTTATGATTAAGCTATGGTATTAAGAAGTCACACAAATTAACCACGCTTCCGCAAAGCCAGGGTGTGACAGGTTCGAAAGTATAAGCGATTGTTTAGATCGCTTACCTTACGACCCTATATAAGCACTATACTAAATGTGACGAGCTAAGCATGTTAACACATGCTTAACTAAGTTTAGAAAACAGGTTTGGTATCAAGACAAACGGTTTTGATACCCACGAGTAGTTTGGTTACAAAATACGCAAGAATGCGCATTTTGGCCGAAACTACGACTCGTCACTGAGCCTAGATAACGTGGTAATCAGTAGGTATAGTCACTACGGACTATAACCTTCGTGATCACGCTCACGTTATGAAGTTCCAACGAACTTCGTGTTGACCATAAGCTGGCCAACGTAGAATGTCAAACAAAGTTTGACTTAGCACTTGAAAAGCGATAAAAGAACGAAAGAACACTTACGAAGGGTCCCCGAAAGCTAATCTCGATCCAGGAGCTCAGGTATGAAGCAATGGCATCAACTTAGAGCTCTTTGATCAGATTTGTGGGTTTTAACCAAAATGGGGGGAGGGTATTCATAGGAAAAGCAAGACCGTTAGGATCGTTTCTTGAATATCGTGCCTTGATCTCATTCGTACACTTGTCAAAATGTTGTGGTATCAAAATGTGACCCTAACCCTAGAGATTTTGAAGAGGCATTGCGCCTTGGATGCTTCAAAGGCCATTTTTTGCAAGAAAAACGAGTTTCTGCATCTGCAGGGCTGACGCGTTCCGTGTAAAAGTTCAGCCTGGCTTTACGCGGGCCGCCTGGAGGTGCAGTTCAAAAAACAAGTTTCATAAATGACAGTTTAGTTCCCTGTTGTGGTTTCGGGCTATTTCCGACATGTTTACGGCCCGTTAAGCCATCTTTAAGGCCCTAAAATGATGCTTAAACATTGAGGACATGAAACATGCTCAAAAACATGCCGGATGTTGGTTCGTTTGGTCGTACGATCGCGATGTTCGCTTAATTACGACGGAATGCACATAAGCGCGAAAAACGATCCAAATTGTGCGACGAATGGATTTTTCTCATGCCAAACGCTAAGGCATAATATTGTAATGCTTACATAAGTTTTTGGATGTCCGGATGTATTCAGAACGTAAGTTATGCGCGAAAGTGCAAACTTGTGCACTTTTTGACACTTTTAGTCCCTGAATGACCCAAAAGTTTATTTTAGCACACCGAACCTCTCAAGGCCTATTTCTAAGCTATGGATAGGATATTTAAGGTTTGTTTAACTCATGGTCATATTCCGGAATGTTTGTTACAGTTCAAATTGGCATACTTTCGCAGTTTGTCAAGTTTAGTCCCTGTAAGCGAATTAACTTGTTTTTGCCATACCAAGGCCTTCAAAACTTATTTCTAAGTTATGTAAAGGTTATTTAGGGTATGTTGAGTATATGTTGATGTTCCGGGGTATTTGTCGCATTAAACTGAGTACATTTACGCACCAGTTTGCGTATAATTCTCCAGAAAGCGATGTAGAGTTTGAAATTGAACAAAAGTCAAAACATGAAAAATGTAAAACACAACCAAACAAACATTGGGATCAAATAACATTGTTTTATTGATAATTGAACTGTTCACAATGATTACAAGCACAAATGTTACAACCATGCTCTTGGGGCTTGTTTAAGACCATATAGGGCTTTCTTGAGATGGCATACCTTTCGTTCTTCCCCTATTTTAATATATCCTTTCGGTTGTTCAATATATACCTGTTCACTTAGATCTCCATTTAAGAATGCTGTCTTCACATCCATTTGATGTTGATGCCAGCCATTTCGTGCCGCTAAAGCCAGTATTAGTCTAACTGTATCATATCGTATAACAGGTGCAAATACATCTTGGTAATCCACTCCACACTTTTGATTGTAGCCCTTAGCCACTAATCTCGCTTTGTACTTATCCACATTTCCATGCTCGTCATATTTTGTTTTATAGATCCATTTAACTCCAATGTGTTTTTGATCTTTTGGAGGATCAACTAATTCCCATGTATCATTTCTTCTAATTGACTCCATTTCCCTGTCCATTGCTTCTTTCCACTTAGTTTCCATGTGGGCATCTCTGTACATGGTTCGGTCTGCATCGGCATATAATACAAAATTTGCTGCATCTTCAGTTGAATGTTGATCACCATATAAGTCATCTACTTGTTCCTGTGTGAGAGGTTCCGAATTGGCATATACATCCACGAGACTTCTGGTTCTTTACTCAGCATTTTCTGATGATGATGATGATGATGAGTCTTGTTCTTCATGATTCTGATTCGGTCCTACTATTTCCTCGTCACCAGACTCGTTATTTCCTTGATCGTTATTTTGGAATGCGGAGTTATTTTCTTGAACAATTACTTCCTTCTCCTGATTTGTAACATTTGTATCCGGAAAATTCAGTTGAATGTTTGCATCATTTACATGTCTTTCAGTTCCTTCCCTGTCCTGGCTTTCATCAAAGATTACGTCTCTACTGATGATGGTCACATTGGTTATTGGATTATATAATTTATAAGCTTTACTGGTTTCACTGTAGCCTATCATGATCACTTTCTCCGTTTTATCATCCAACTTTCCTCGATGTTGCTTAGGAATATGGGAATATACTACACATTCGAAGATTCTCAAATGAGCAACATTTGGTTTCCTTCCACTCCATGCTTCCTGAGGAGTCATGTTTTGCACTCCTTTAGTAGTTGCACGATTAAGAAGATAAGTTGCACATGATACCGCTTCAGCCCAGTAGATATTTGACAGGTTTTTCATTTTCATCATGTTTCGACTAAGTTCCATGAGAGTTCAATTTTTCCGTTCTGCTACTCCGTTTTGATGGGGTGTGAAGCTCGTAGTAAGTTGGTGATGAATTCCATTATATTTAAGGAAGTTTTGAAACACATGACCACAATATTCTCCTCCTCTATCCGTGCGTATGGCCTTTATCTTAACATTTGCTTGATTTTCTACTAATCTTTTGAAATTCTTAAACTTTGTTAAAGCCTCCGATTTTAGTTTCAAGAAATACACCCATGTTTTCCTTGAGAAATCGTCTATAAAGGTGATGAAGTATCTACATCCACCTATAGACGTAGTTCTCATTGGTCCACATATATCAGAATGTACTAATTGCAATGGCTTGGCAGCATGCCATCTTGCTTGTTTAGGAAATGCTTTTCGAGCATGTTTTCCAACCAAACATCCTTCACATATACTTAGTGATGATTTGGAAGCCGTCTTTGGTAAACCTTTTACAACTTCTTTTTCTCCATGTTGTGCAAGGTCTCGAAGTTTATGTGACCATATCGTCGATGCCACAATACCGAGATGTCGTGAGTCATTACATTGCAAACTCTTGGAGTAACATCATAGTTTAAGTTTAATGGAAACATTTTGTTTCCAGTCATCCTAACTGTTCCCATGTGCTTTCCCGTTGGATCTTTGATAACTGTCACACCCCAACCGATGACGGAAACATTGGGATTTGGCATTGAGTGAAACAGATTGTCCAGAAGTTTCCATAACAACTATGATTACCAATTATTTAAAGCATCATGTCCCATACCATGACATAAAAAAGTAACATAATTATTACAGACAAAATCAGGTCAAATTGTTCTGTTACGACAACTCAGATTTCAAATGCAAACATTTCGTTTATTTGTTTCTAGACCTTTCCAAGCCTCGATTTCACAGCAAGCCAAGCAATATAACATCTTAAGAACTTGCCGCATACATTAAAGTAAAAGTCAATACACATAGCGTACAGTTAGGCATACAAGTTTAATAGATATAATAGAGTTCGAAATCAATTACGCATAACCAACACGTACACAGTGTGAAATGAAGCACGTTAGTTATCGACATGAACCTATCAATACCAATGACTGCGGGTTCACTGCCCAAGGCAGTTCGTAATACACACTCACCACTGTGAGCCATGTAATTAATTGTCCTTAACAACCCCTGAATGAACAGGTGCTGAGTCCAAACTATAGTACTATCGTTGCTAAGGCAGGTAGACAACATTCCATGTGTAAACATAACAAACAAGCATTCATTAAGTCACGTATAACATGCGGTAACGATTAGCGTTAAAGTATAGCGTAGTGTGTTTGATGTGATTTAGAATAAGTAACGTATGTAACACCTAAAAGTGCATAAAGCAAAAAGGGATCGAGTATACTCAATGCGATGATGGATTGAAGGGAGCGCTTAGAGCGAGGTTAGCCTGATCAGAACGATAACATAAACGATAAGCGATGCGTAAAATGGTGCGAAGTGTCAATGGATCGGATGGTAATCCGATCGGGTAGCCGGTCGATCGGATGACAATCTGTCCGGGTGGTCGCCTGATCGGGTGGCCACTCGATTGGATTGTCATCTCGTTTGGGATGGATGTGTTTTTGTATGATGGCTTGACTTTTGAAGCTTTCCTTGTAGCATTTTGAAAACAGAGAAGTATCTCTACCTTTCAGGTCAATCGATCGAACGACGGTCCGATCGGGCGACAATCCGATTGGTAGGACACTTCAGTGAGAACAAGTTCACAGCAGTTTGTCACTCGATCGGATTGTAATTGAATCGGGTGGCAATCCGTTTGGAACTAATTATGTATTGAACATGTTGAAAATTGTTTAGGTGTTGAAGTCCTAACATCACATGGTCGGGTGGTAGTCCGATCGAGTGGCAATCCGATCGGACGGCAATCCGTTCGAGTCAAACCTCAAAAGTTGAAGATAAATGTTTAGTGTGCGGCCCATGGTGCAATCGAATCGGGTGGTTATTCGGTCGGGTGGCAATCCGATAGGACGGCAATCTGTCCCGAGACATCGTGACTACGTGCTAAGCAACAGAACCTCGTCAAGAGTCTCGTGACCCGATCGGACAGGAATCACGTAAATCCGACCCATTCACAGGTCCATGACGGTTGTTCATGCTTAACCCGAAATCGGTTGTCTCCTTGGTAGAACTCAGATGTTGAACCAACATATCACCAGGAAGGAGTAGAAGGTTAGAACAAGGTCCGATTCTATCGGTTTTGAGTGCATTGAGTGTAAAAGAGTTGAAAGAAAGTTGGAAAACCATCTTTCAATCCTTTTCACCATGAATATGTTTAGATCTTTGAAAGATCTTTGTTTATTCATGTGGAAATCATTCAGATCTAAGTTGTTCTTGGTGGATTGAAGCCAGAACATGAAGTTCATATGAACACCTTGATGACATCATCCTAGAACACCTTAAATCTAGTGATTTCACAGTTAATAGTTAAGACTCAAAAGATAGAAAGGTGTAGGAGTGCGTATAGATCAAGAAAGTACAAGATTTAGGTGGAAAACTTACAAGAATCGCGAGAAATCTGAAGAAATAGCGGCTAGAGCGAGTTGGAAGAGAGAGAGCTGTCAACATCAAGGGATGTTGACATATGAGGGTATTTATAGGGTTTCCACCTAAATCAAGGGGCTGGTTGATCAAGTGGCAGCCCGTTCGGGTGGCAGCTCGATCGAGTGGCAACTCGATCGGGTGGCAACTCGGTCAGCTGGAAACTCGATTCGAGTGTTCGACGCGATGAGTTTTGCGGTTTCGATTCGTGCGTTGAGCGTTGCAATGCGATAGAGTTTCTCATCAAATTACTTTTAATCCCAACTGCTATATCTAATATACAATCATCCTAAATTACTTGCATTTAGCGTTTGCGATTCGATTCGATTGCGATTGAGTTGCGATTGTGTTTTGATTAATCACCACGACATATACATAAATAAACACGCACAAGTAACACATAAAGGCACACACACACGTAAAACCATATCCAGAACGCATAATTCGAGTTTGCGAGAGCGATTGTGATGCGTTAATGCGATAACACATGCGATAATCATCGATAAAACCTCGATTATTAACAAGTACTCCACATAATACAACTAACGTAAAAACATAAAAAGACTATCTACAAGTCAAAGAAGTCAAAACAGGAATTGAGCAAGGAGAGACAGATCGCAATTAGCAATCTTTTCTTCCTTTGACTTCAATCTTGACTTTGACTTTGACTTTCAAAACACGGGGTGTTACAGCCTCCCCCTGTTAAGGGAATTTCGTCCTGAAATTAGGCTTCAGCCATAACAAACAACTGCGGGTACTTCGCCTTCATGTCGCTTTTGAGTTCCCAAGTGAACTCTGCTCCTCGTTTGCCTACCCATCGAACCTTCACAATGGGAATGCGAGAGCGTTTGAGCTGCTTGGTTTGGCGGTCCATGATCTCGACATGCTTCTCCACGAAGTGTAGTGTTCCGTTTACTTGGAGATCTTCTAGAGGTACATACAGATCATGCTCCTCCAGGCACTTTCTGAGGTTAGACACATGGAAAGTTGGGTGAACGTTGCTAAGTCCCTCCGGTAGTTCGAGTCTGTAGGCCACTTTTCCGATCCTTTCCAGAATCTTAAAAGGGTCCAACGTATCGAGGCGCGAGTTTCCCTTTCTTGCCAAATCTGACCACACCCTTCCAAGGTGATACCTTTAGGAGTACATGGTCGCTAACGTCAAATTCAAAGGGCTTGCATCGTCTATCAACGTAACTTTTCTGACAACTCCGAGCTTTCAGCAAATTGTCTCTTATCTGGAGGATTTTGTTAGTTGTTTCTTGCAATAGCTCGGGACCGATTAGTTGCGAGTGACCAATCTCATGCCACACGTAGGCGACCGACATCTTCTTCCGTATAATGCCTCAAACGGTGCCATTTGAATGCTGGAATGATAACTGTTATTATACAAGAATTCGACTAAAGGCAGGTAAGTGTCCCAAGTACCACCGAAATCTATGACACACGAATGGAGCATGTCTTCAAGGGTACGAATCGTTCTTTCAGTCTGACCGTTGGTTTGAGGGTGGAATGCGGTACTTAGATTAAGCGTAGTACCGAGAGCCGTTTGAAACGTTTCCCACAGACGTGAGGTAAACCGAGCATCACGGTCAGAGATGATGTCGCGAGGCATCCCATGTCGACAAATGATCTCATCGGTGTAGATTCGGGCTAATCTTTCTACCTTGTAGTCTTCTCGTATCGGCAGAAAATGAGCAGATTTGGTCAAACGGTCAACGACAACCCAGTTGTTGTTGTGACCTGACGATGTACGCGGAAGCTTCGTTATGAAGTCCATAGCCATACTTTCCCACTTTCACATAGGGATCGCGGGTCGTTTAAGTAAGCCAGAGGGTCTTTGGTGTTCAGCCTTGACTTTCGAGCAAGTCAGGAATTTTCCAACATAGAGAGCGATATCCCGCTTCATGCCTGGCCACCAGTGTCACACCCCCAAAAATCCACACGCAGAGTACCACCGCTTGGAGGCGTGACATGACCAGGATCAAGCCACCAATCATATAGAACAATATATATAGTAAAAGTAATTGCCATTAAACCAAACCAAATCCATATGAAAGGTGTTCCAAAACATAAATAAGTTATCGTTGTTTAGCGGAAGCGTATAATTAAAACCCATCACAATAATGTATCAAATGTCGTAAGTGTTTAACAAGACAATCACGATCCAAGCCCACAACGACCAGCTCCTCCCTGTGCAAGCTCCATGTATCTTGTCACACCCCGGCCGCGTATAACATGCAACCGCGGCGGAAACGCCGGGGAGTGTCGGGGACAGAATTAAATTGTTTCATAACCATGGCATACAAGTTGTATTTTATTTATAAACAAAGGTGTTACATTGTCTTAGAAAGAGAGTACGGAAATCAAAACATAATTAAGCTAGTTCAACTTCATTTTTAGGCTCTAAGGCACAGGTCCGCCCTAGAATCATGATCATCGTCCTATGGAATAGCTCCTGAAAACACATGTGAAAGTAGGTACGTCAGCATAAAAATGCCTGTGAGATACATAGTTTTTGTGAAAATGGGATTCATGACTTGTGTTTAAAGAATGTTTAATAACAGTCAGTCATGAACCTTGTAATTTGTCTTGCTTTGTAAACCATTTGAAAAACGATAACATCAAAGGATATGTATAAATAAGTGCAAGGTTAAGTGAATAACCAAGTAAAATGAGTTGAATAAGATAATTAGTTTGTGAAAATATTGTCTTGTGAAGGATATGTTCTTTATGTAAAATGCAATGTGTCTAAACTGAAATGACTTAGATAACGCCACGATATGTAATATTATACAAACATTTATATATAGGAAGTACCAGCGGCGTATCCACCATGTTTGTATCATATTACATATGCCACGTTACTTAAATCATTTACCCAAACCAATCCACCATGTAAATTGTTCATGTGTAAACCAAATGTCAAGTGTTATTGTAAACCATGTCAAATGTTTATGTTCAAATGTAAACCACCAAACGTATATGTCAATGTCGACGTGTTTATGTTCAATGTAAATCATGTAATGTGAAATCCCAAAATGTATCATGTATGGTAAGCGAAATGTATCAACTTAAACCATATGCACAAAACAAGTCGTTGAGGTAAAACGTGGTTTAAATCAACGTTATGTTCTGCGGGAAATGCATGCTCTATTGATATTAACATTTATGTGGTATTGTAAACTATGCAACATCCAAGCCTTGAGACTGCGGCGATAAACCCTTAAACAAATTAAAGGTTTATCTAAGTTATGTATATCGAATTCGGTCATTCCTTCCAGTCCTATCAAACCCAGGACTTCAGGAATGGGAGTTGTCAATTCCTATGGTACCACTACCTACTAACGAACGGCGTAGCTAATGTTAATGAATGTATTGTCCCATGTTAAACAAACCAAATGTCATAACAAAATGAAGGCATGTGCCCATATGCTGAGTAAACATATGCAGCAGAAATGTTTATGTAAATCAATGTGTCCATATGCTGAGTAAACATATGCAACAGAAATGTTCATGTAAATCAATGTGTCCATATGCTGAGTAAACATATGCAACAGAAAATGTAATGTAAATCAATGTACTAAGTACGCACACAATGGGCATACTTAGCATGAAATGTGATGAAATCATGTACTGTAATGTACTAATGAGCATAGCAGATATATGATGTGAAAACATGGAAAACATGAAAGTAACAGATAGGCACATGTGTTTCACCCCAAAACAGTTTGGAAAACAGTAAAAGAGGGGTTCAATGTACTCACCTGAGGTTGCTTTGTTGTTCTTGTGAAATAACCAGATAATGCGAGAGGTCACGGAATATCAACGGCACCTAATAGGTAGCTATGTTAATATACCGGACCAAATCGGAAGGATCGGACAGTACGCGGGTTCGAAAACCAAACGAGTATGGAGACTCGTGTAATATGGTTTAACAAAGCCTACATACTAAAATGAAACTCAACCTAAGTGCTTACGGTCCATCACGACCCGTTTAGGTAGCTTATGCCACTTTACGCGTCGTTCGCGTAGAACGCGTCTGGAATGCCTAACATCGTGACCACAAGGTATAACCTCGGAAGGTTATAGCTATGGTCACCTAATGTGTTTGGTCAGGTCCTAACGACCGACCAAATGGGTCGGGTTCGAAAGCATAAGCGATGGTTTAGATCGCTTACCTTACGACCCTATATAAGCACTAAACTAAAAGTGACGAGCTAAGCATGTTAGAACATGCTTAACTAAGTTTAGAAACAGGTTTGACATCAAAACAAACGGCTTTGATGCCCACGAGTAGTTTGGTTACAAAATATGCAAGAATGCACATTTTGGCCGAAACTACGACTCGTCACCGAGCCTAGATAACGTGGTGATCAGTAGGTATGGTCACTACGGACCATGACCATCGTGATCACGCTCACGTTATGAAGCTCCATGAACTTCGCATCGACCATAAGCTGGTCTATGCAGAAAGTCAACAAAACGTTGACTTTCTGACTCGAAAAGCGAATAAAAGAGCGAAAGAAGACTTACGGAGGGTCCCCGAGTGCTAATCAAGACCAAATAGCTCAGGTATGAAACAATGGTTTCAACTTAGAGCTCTAAGATCTGATTTTGTGAATTTTACACTAAAGGGGGGGGGTATTTATAGGAAAAGTGGAACCGTTAGGATCGTTTTATCGAATATCGTGCCTTGATCTCGTGCGTACATGTGTCCAGGGGTTAAATTCAGTGAACTTGACCCTTGGCCCTTCATTTGGGTGAAAAGGCATCGCCCTTTGATCGAACGAAAGGCCAGATTCTGCATTAAATGCAAAATCTTCTGTCAGACATGTTCACGTGGCCCGCGTGAAAGTGGGTGCAGGTCTTACGCGGGTCGCCTAGCCCCGTCTGATCTGCACCACTTGCAGAATTTACGTATTTGGCCCCTGTTGCGTTTTGAAGCTATTTCCAGCCCTTTTAAGACCTGTAAAGCCATCTTTAAGGCCCCAAAATGATGCCTAAACATTGTGGACATGAAACATGCCCAAAAATATGTCGGATGTCGGTTCGTTTGGCCGTACAATCGCGATGTTCGCTTAATTACGACGGAATGCGCATAAGCGTGAAAGACGATCCAAATGACGCGACGAATGGATTTTTCTCATGCCAAACACTAAGGCATAATATAAGGATGCTTACATAAATTTTTGGATGTCTGGATGTATTCGGAACGTAAGTTATGCGCGAAAGTGCAAACTTATGCACTTTTTGACACTTTTAGTCCCTGAATGATCCAAAAGTTTGTTTTAGCATACCAAACCCCTCAAAGCCTATTTCTAAGCTATGTAAAGGATATTTATGGTATGTTTAACTTATGGACATGTTCCGGAATGTCCGTTACAGTTCAAATTGGCATACTTTCGCAGTTTGTCAAGTTTAGTCCCTGTAAGCGAATTAACTTGTTTTTGCTATACCAAAGCCTTCAAAACTTATTTCTAAGTTATGTAAAGGTTATTTAAGGTACGTTGAGTATATGTTGATGTTCCGGAGTATTTGTCGCATTAAACTGAGTATGTTTACGCACTAGTTAACGTATAACTCTCCAGAAAGCGATGTAGAGTTTGAAATTGAACAAAAGTCAAAACACGAAAAATGTAAAACACAATGAAACAAACATTGGGATCAAATAACATTATTTTATTGATAATTGAACTGTTCACAATGATTACAGGCACAGATGTTACAGTCTCCCCTACTTGTGGAAATTTCGTCCCGAAATTTATTTAGAGGAAACTGATTGAAAAAGTTGCGGATATTTTGCCTTCATTTGATCTTCACGTTCCCAAGTAAACTCGGGCCCACGCTTAGATTCCCAACGAACCTTGACCAAAGGAATGCGCTTGCGTTTAAGCCACTTGACTTCACGTTCCATGATTTCTACCGGTTTCTCAACAAACTTCAGTGTTTTATCAACACGAATTTCGTCAAGCGGTATGTGGAGGTTTTCATCAGCTAAACACCTCTTGAGATTGAACACGTGAAAGGTTGGATGAACATTTCCAAGTTCAGGAGGTAACTCAAGTCTGTAGGCTACCTTGCCGATTCTTTCGACGATCTTGAATGGTCCAACGTATCTAGGTGCAAGTTTTCCTTTCTTTCCAAATCTGATCACACCTTTCCAAGGTGAGACCTTAAGTAATACACGATCACCGACTTGAAAATCCAAGGGCTTGCGTTTTAAGTCCGCGTAGTTCTTCTGACGGCTTCTAGCTGTCTGAAGGTTATCACGTACTTTCTTTACCTTTTCTGTTGTCTCTAAAGTGAGGGCAGGTCCAGTAAGCTGAGCCTCGCCAATCTCATTCCAGCAGACTGGTGAACGACATTTTCGACCATAGAGAGCCTCGAAAGGAGCCATGTTGATGCTGGAGTGATAACTGTTGTTGTAGGAGAATTCAATCAACGGAAGATGTGAATCCCAACTACCACCAAAGTCGATCACACAAGCTCTAAGCATATCCTCCAGTGTCTGGATTGTTCTTTCAGATTGACCATCCGTTTGCGGATGATAAGCTGTGCTCAAATTGAGTTGAGACCCCATAGCAGATTGCATGGTTCTCCAAAAATGAGAAGTGAAACGAGCATCTCTGTCAGAAATGATGTTCAAAGGAACACCATGCCGTGCTACAATTTCATCCACGTAGATTTGAGCAAGTTTGTCAGCCGAAAAATCCTCACGGATTGGTAAGAAATGCGCTGACTTTGTAAGACGATCCACGACTACCCAGATGGCATCGTGACCTTTCTTTGTGCGCGGAAGTTTAGTAATGAGATCCATAGTAATGTTTTCCCATTTCCAAACTGGGATCTCTGGTTGCTCTAATAATCCGGAAGGACGCTGATGTTCAGCCTTAACCTTGAGACAAGTAAGGCATTTGGATACGTATAAGGCAATGTCTTTCTTCATACCAGGCCACCAATACTGAATACGAAGATCCTTATACATCTTATCTGAGCCAGGATGAATAGAATAACGAGACTTATGGGCTTCATCCATAAGCAAGGTACGAAGATTATCTTGGCTCGGGACCCACAAACGGTCCATGAAGTAATGTGATCCATTGTCCTTCAGTTCAAGAGCAGGTGTTATGTGATAAGGAAATTCCTTATCCATTAAACCTTGTGAAACACAAGCTTGTTGAGCCTGAGAAATACGGGCTTGGATATCGGTTTGAATAACAGATTGGACACGTACACAATGAAGCTTAATACGTTCCTTGCGACTCAATGCATCGGCTACGACATTCGCCTTACCAGGATGGTAGCGAATCTCGCATTCATAGTCGTTTAGAAGTTCAACCCAACGTCGTTGTCTCATGTTGAGCTCTTTTTGATTGAAGATATGCTGAAGACTTTTGTGGTCTGTGAAAACCACACATTTTGTTCCGTACAAATAGTGTCTCCAGATCTTAAGAGCGAAGACAACTGCACCCAACTCAAGATCATGAGTGGTGTAGTTCTTCTCATGTATCTTCAACTGTCTTGATGCGTATGCTATGACTTTATTTCTTTGCATCAGGACGCAGCCAAGACCCAATTTAGATGCGTCGCAATAAACGACGAAATCATCGTTGCCCTCAGGCAATGTTAGGACAGGCGCGTCGCAAAGTTTTTGTTTCAAAGTCTGAAACGCTTCCTCTTGTTTGACTCCCCAATCAAATGGCTTGTTCTTCTGAGTTAGAGCAGTTAGAGGAACTGCAATCTTCGAGAAATTTTCTATGAAGCGGCGGTAATAACCCGCTAGACCAAGAAAAGAACGAACTTCAGTAGGGGTAGTAGGTGTATCCCAATCCTTAATCGCACTGATCTTGGAGGGATCTACATGAATACCTTGTTCGTTGACAATATGTCCTAAGAATTGAACCTCTTTAAGCCAGAACTCTCACTTGGAGAATTTGGCGAAAAGTTGTTCTTTCTTTAGGAGTTCCAATGTAAGACGAAGATGTTGCTCGTGATCAGCTCGCGTCTTAGAATATATCAAAATGTCGTCAATGAAAACGATGATGAACTTATCTAAATAAGGCTTGCAGACCCTATTCATTAAGTCCATGAAAACAGCAGGAGCATTAGTCAAACCGAATGGCATGACTGTGAACTCATAATGTCCATAACGAGTACGGAACGCTGTCTTTGGGATATCTTCTTCATGCACACGGAGCTGGTGATATCCAGATCGTAGATCAATCTTTGAAAAGTATGAAGCACCTTGCAATTGATCAAAGAGATCATCAATGCGAGGTAGGGGATATCGATTCTTGATGGTAAGCTTGTTAAGCTCACGATAATCGATACACATCCTGAAAGATCCATCCTTCTTCTTTACAAAGAGAACGGGAGCACCCCAAGGTGAAAAGCTAGGACGGATAAAACCTTTGTCGGAGAGTTCCTGCAGCTGTTTAGATAATTCTTGCATCTCTGACGGTGCAAGACGGTATGGAGCTCTGGCAACGGGATTTGCACCAGGTACGAGATCAATACGGAACTCGACTTGGCGTGCTGGAGGTAGACCAGGTAAGTCTTCAGGGAATACTTCGGAATAATCCCGAACGACAGGAATATCTGAAATAGACTTACCCTTGCCTTTATCTGCTGTAACATGTGCTAAGAAAGCCACATAGTGCTTTCGTAGATACTTCTGTGCCTTAAAACAAGACATGAGTTTGAGACCACCGGCAGGCTTCTCACCACGAACCTGTAGGATCTCGCCTGTAGACAGCGGCACACGAACAATCTTCTCAGAACAAACTATCTCTGCGCGATGCTTAGATAACCAATCCATTCCCACAATAACGTCGAAGCTTCCAAGTTGCATTGGCGTGAGGTCAATAGGAAAAATATGGTCGTTAAGGTTCAACTGGCAGTTGCGTAGAACAGAATTAAGAACGATGGGTTCACCACTGGCAACCTCTACTGTCAAAGGTTTACCTAGTTTCGTTCTAGACACGCGAAGCATTGTCTCAAAAGACAATGACACAAAGCTCTTGTCGGCACCCGAATCAAAAAGAACAGATGCTGGCTGATTATTAATAAAGAACGTACCGTTCACCACCTCGTTGTCTGCTTGTGCTTCTTGTGCATTCATGTTAAAGACTCGACCTCGAGCCGGTGCCGGATTCTGATTTGCATTCTGGTTCTGGTTGACTAGTCTTGGACACCGATTTCTGTAGTGGGTTAGATCCCCACAATTATAACATGCACCTGGTGGGTAGTTTGGTCGTGCAGCCTGACCCTGTTGCTGGGCAACCTGTTGAGCAGGGTTCTGGACTGCGTGATTCTGAGCAAATCGACAAACATTGGCGAGATAACCTAACTTCCCACAGTTAGTACAGAAACGGCACTGATATTGTGGCTGATGGTGACTGTTGCATTGATTGCACAAAGGTGCACTTCCTGAATAGGGTTTCTTTGCTGGAGGCTGGTTGGGAGCTCCCTGGTTAGCTTGGGCAGTCACAGCAAAATTTTGGGAAGCCTTACGCTTCCTTGACCCCCTTGAGGAACCAGAGTCCTTTCCCTTCTTGTTCTGACCTTTCTTGCTATCCTCCTTGTCAGCCGACTGCTTCTTGCCCTTGTCACTCTTCCTGTGTAGTTTATTCTTTCGGATCTGCGACTCAGTCAACGTCGCCGATAACTCGATTGCCTGACGGAGTGTGGTAGGGTTGCTACCAGTAAGGATATCTTGTACTGAGTCAGGTAGGCCGTCGATGTATCTTTCGATGGCCTTATCGAGTGGGGTAACCATAGTCGGGCAAAGAAGACTCAACTCCTCAAACCTATCCGTATAAGCCCTATGCTCGCCACTATCTTGCTTCAACACATCAAATTCTTTCTCCAACGCTCGTTGCTCATGACGAGGACAAAACTCCCTCATCATAAGAGCTCTCAGTTCAGCCCATGTTTGAGCTAGAGCAACTTCTGCACCTTGATCTCTCATAACCCCATTCCACCATGTAAGAGCCCTCTTCTGAAACACGCTTGAAGAAAACTTGACTTTGCGATTGTCAGGACACTGCACATGACGGAAAGTGTTCTCGATGCTCTCGAACCACTGAAGAAGCCCAGTTGCTCCCTCAGAACCACTAAACTTGAGTGGCTTTGCCGAGTTAAAATCCTTGTATTTGCATGTACCATTGTTGTTGTTGGCCTGGTTCCATTGAGCAATGAGATTCGGAAATTGAGCAGCCATCTGCTGCGCAATAATCTCCGCCAGCTCGGCAGTAGCTATCTGGTTGTCGCGTCGAGGAGGCATTCTAGAAGAGAAAAACATGAAATGAAACGAGTGAGATGATTGGATGAAGAGAATGAGATGAAGCAAAAGCAATCAAAAGCAAAGATGGCGGTTATGCATCGCAAAGCAAATAAGCGATGTGAAATGTCTAGTCAAAGTAAATGGGTCAGGATTAGTGTATCGCGAAGACATGCTCGCCTATAAGTGAACACTCACCCCAAGAGTTCCCAGGTAAGAGTGACTGGTCCGATTATGTGGATTTGTACGAACACTCTAGCCTTAGACAGAAAACTCAGGGTACAGGCATTCACCCTTCCAGTTCGCACGTGTTCACACTATTAACCCAACACTTTGACGGGATTTTTGAAAATCCAAAGGGGTTCAAAACCTTATAATAAAGGGTTCAAAACCTAGTAATCAATCATCCTAGAACAGATGATTAATTTTCAAAGCGGATTCGGAACCGAAGTTCCCGTTGTGGTTATCACCTAAGGATAAGTGATGTGCATGTTTTAAACTCTAAACACAAGATAACTTGTGTTAGGGTCCTAAAGTTATAGTCTAGGTCAAAGCATTACTAATAACCTAGTTCCCTATAACCATTGGCTCTGATACCAACTCTTCTGTCACACCCCGGCCGCGTATAACATGCAACCGCGGCGGAAACGCCGGGGAGTGTCGGGGACATAATTAAATTGTTTCATAACCATGGCATACAAGTTGTATTTTATTTATAAACAAAGGTGTTACATTGTCTTAGAAAGAGAGTACGGAAATCAAAACATAATTAAGCTAGTTCAACTTCATTTTTAGGCTCTAAGGCACAGGTCCGCCCTAGAGTCATGATCATCGTCCTATGGAATAGCTCCTGAAAACACATGTGAAAGTAGGTACGTCAGCATAAAAATGCCTGTGAGATACATAGTTTTTGTGAAAATGGGATTCATGACTTGTGTTTAAAGAATGTTTAATAACAGTCAGTCATGAACCTTGTAATTTGTCTTGCTTTGTAAACCATTTGAAAAACGATAACATCAAAGGATATGTATAAATAAGTGCAAGGTTAAGTGAATAACCAAGTAAAATGAGTTGAATAAGATAATTAGTTTGTGAAAATATTGTCTTGTGAAGGATATGTTCTTTATGTAAAATGCAATGTGTCTAAACTGAAATGACTTAGATAACGCCACGATATGTAATATTATACAAACATTTATATATAGGAAGTACCAGCGGCGTATCCACCATGTTTGTATCATATTACATATGCCACGTTACTTAAATCATTTACCCAAACCAATCCACCATGTAAATTGTTCATGTGTAAACCAAATGTCAAGTGTTATTGTAAACCATGTCAAATGTTTATGTTCAAATGTAAACCACCAAACGTATATGTCAATGTCGACGTATTTATGTTCAATGTAAATCATGTAATGTGAAATCCCAAAATGTATCATGTATGGTAAGCGAAATGTATCAACTTAAACCATATGCACAAAACAAGTCGTTGAGGTAAAACGTGGTTTAAATCAACGTTATGTTCTGCGGGAAATGCATGCTCTATTGATATTAACATTTATGTGGTATTGTAAACTATGCATACATCCAAGCCTTGAGACTGCGGCGATAAACCCTTAAACAAATTAAAGGTTTATCTAAGTTATGTATATCGAATTCGGTCATTCCTTCCAGTCCTATCAAACCCAGGACTTCAGGAATGGGAGTTGTCAATTCCTATGGTACCACTACCTACTAACGAACGGCGTAGCTAATGTTAATGAATGTATTGTCCCATGTTAAACAAACCAAATGTCATAACAAAATGAAGGCATGTGCCCATATGCTGAGTAAACATATGCAGTAGAAATGTTTATGTAAATCAATGTGTCCATATGCTGAGTAAACATATGCAACAGAAATGTTCATGTAAATCAATGTGTCCATATGCTGAGTAAACATATGCAACAGAAAATGTAATGTAAATCAATGTACTAAGTACGCACACAATGGGCATACTTAGCATGAAATGTGATGAAATCATGTACTGTAATGTACTAATGAGCATAGCAGATATATGATGTGAAAACATGGAAAACATGAAAGTAACAGATAGGCACATGTGTTTCACCCCAAAACAGTTTGGAAAACAGTAAAAGAGGGGTTCAATGTACTCACCTGAGGTTGCTTTGTTGTTCTTGTGAAATAACCAGATAATCCGAGAGGTCACGGAATATCAACGGCACCTAATAGGTAGCTATGTTAATATACCGGACCAAATCGAAAGGATCGGACAGTACGCGGGTTCGAAAACCAAACGAGTATGGAGACTCGTGTAATATGGTTTAACAAAGCCTACATACTAAAATGAAACTCAACCTAAGTGCTTACGGTCCATCACGACCCGTTTAGGTAGCTTATGCCACTTTACGCGTCGTTCGCGTAGAACGCGTCTGGAACGCCTAACATCGTGACCACAAGGTATAACCTCGGAAGGTTATAGCTATGGTCACCTAATGTGTTTGGTCAGGTCCTAACGACCGACCAAATGGGTCGGGTTCGAAAGCATAAGCGATGGTTTAGATCGCTTACCTTACGACCCTATATAAGCACTAAACTAAAAGTGACGAGCTAAGCATGTTAGAACATGCTTAACTAAGTTTAGAAACAGGTTTGACATCAAAACAAACGGCTTTGATGCCCACGAGTAGTTTGGTTACAAAATATGCAAGAATGCACATTTTGGCCGAAACTACGACTCGTCACCGAGCCTAGATAACGTGGTGATCAGTAGGTATGGTCACTACGGACCATGACCATCATGATCACGCTCACGTTATGAAGCTCCATGAACTTCGCATCGACCATAAGCTGGTCTATGCAGAAAGTCAACAAAACGTTGACTTTCGGACTCGAAAAGCGAATAAAAGAGCGAAAGAAGACTTACGGAGGGTCCCCGAGTGCTAATCAAGACCAAATAGCTCAGGTATGAAACAATGGTTTCAACTTAGAGCTCTAAGATCTGATTTTGTGAATTTTACACTAAAGGGGGGGGTATTTATAGGAAAAGTGGAACCGTTAGGATCGTTTTATCGAATATCGTGCCTTGATCTCGTGCGTACATGTGTCCAGGGGTTAAATTCAGTGAACTTGACCCTTGGCCCTTCATTTGGGTGAAAAGGCATCGCCCTTTGATCGAACGAAAGGCCAGATTCTGCATTAAATGCAAAATCTTCTGTCAGACATGTTCACGCGGCCCGCGTGAAAGTGGGTGCAGGTCTTACGCGGGTCGCCTAGCCCCGTCTGATCTGCACCTCTTGCAGAATTTACGTATTTGGCCCCTGTTGCGTTTTGAAGCTATTTCCAGCCCTTTTAAGACCTGTAAAGCCATCTTTAAGGCCCCAAAATGATGCCTAAACATTGTGGACATGAAACATGCCCAAAAATATGTCGGATGTCGGTTCGTTTGGCCGTACGATCGCGATGTTCGCTTAATTACGACGGAATGCGCATAAGCGTGAAAGACGATCCAAATGACGCGACGAATGGATTTTTCTCATGCCAAACACTAAGGCATAATATAAGGATGCTTACATAAGTTTTTGGATGTCTGGATGTATTCAGAACGTAAGTTATGCGCGAAAGTGCAAACTTATGCACTTTTTGACACTTTTAGTTCCTGAATGATCCAAAAGTTTGTTTTAGCATACCAAACCCCTCAAAGCCTATTTCTAAGCTATGTAAAGGATATTTATGGTATGTTTAACTTATGGACATGTTCCGGAATGTCCGTTACAGTTCAAATTGGCATACTTTCGCAGTTTGTCAAGTTTAGTCCCTGTAAGCGAATTAACTTGTTTTTGCTATACCAAAGCCTTCAAAACTTATTTCTAAGTTATGTAAAGGTTATTTAAGGTACGTTGAGTATATGTTGATGTTCTGGAGTATTTGTCGCATTAAACTGAGTACGTTTACGCACTAGTTAACGTATAACTCTCCAGAAAGCGATGTAGAGTTTGAAATTGAACAAAAGTCAAAACACGAAAAATGTAAAACACAATGAAACAAACATTGGGATCAAATAACATTATTTTATTGATAATTGAACTGTTCACAATGATTACAGGCACAGATGTTACATATCTAACGACCTGCAAGGCATGTAACAGAGGATCAACAACTAGTTGAGCGAGTTCACATAAAGTAAATGCGTAATAGTAAGTTCGTTTGTAACATGTGGCTCTACTGGGCCGATAGTACGTTCTATTGGTGGGGGCTTCCCATGTTGTATAACCACTAGACTATTCGTAATCATAAGTGTTCTTCACAACCGAGAACAGTAGTACGTACAAGCTTTACGTAGGTTTACGTAAGTATCCTTCACAACCGAGGATAGTAGTAAGTATAAATACACGTAGGTTTTACGTGAGTATCCTTCATAACCGAGGATAGTAGTAAGTATAAGTATACGTAGATTTTACGTAGGGGTCCTGCACAACCGAGGATAGTAAGAAGCATATGCATATGTGGGCTTTACGCATGTGTCCTGCACAACCAAGGACAGTAAGTAGTATAAGCATACGTAGGTTTACGTATGTGTCCTGCACAACCGAGGACGCTGGTATGGTAGTCTAGTGGTAGTGTCAGTATGAATCTATTCAATCTCATTCCTTCAATCCCAATTCCCGTGCCCTGGGAATCCCATGCCTTAGTAAGAGTGTGAACTCACCTTGATTTGCTCGGTATGTTATTGCTTCTAGGGTTTATTAAATGTCTAAGTCCGTTACACACGACCTAGGATACATTGCACATGATACGATGTAAGTGTTTGCATCAACTTAGGGTTTACAAATCCTTGATATTCAAGCAACTGTGTTTTGTGTGTTTATGGTGTACATGATGATATCACATAGAATGTTCACGCATGCAAGATCATACAGTTGCATTCAGTATCATACGATCATATATAGAATCATACGTCACGTAAACAGTTAATCGTTTTCACGTAATTCATGCGTCGCGTCTTGAACTTCACAGTTTAGTCTAACGTGAATATTAACCTATTGGCCACCGTTAACATTCTTAACATATTAACATCGTTAATGAGCTTAACAATTTAACAGAGTTTGACTTTAATTTCATCATTCATTCCTTAACAGATCAACATGCTTTTATCTTACAACTTGGCTTCAATTTAAATCACACACAAGTAGGACAGGGCCATACTCTTCTTAAAACTCAGACAAGTGTTGGGGGGGGGGGGGTTCCCCTGTTTAAAAGTCGGATCATGCAACAAGGGATTAAAACTCAGACAACAAAAGGTGTGGGGTTAAAAGTCGGACCATGGGTTAGGGTTTGGGGGTTCAAAACTCGGACCAAAGGGGTATGGGGTTAAAAGTCGGACCCCCTTGTTCCCATGCCACAAATTCGGACCACACCCCATGTCTAAAGGTCGGACTATGTGATGCACATAAAAGCCGAACATCATCCCCCTTGTAAAGCTCGGACCCTTGTTACTAGGGTTTAAACGTCGGACACTAGATCTCATGAAATTCGGACCATATGTGATGTAAAACTCGGACTATTACATCTTATAAAACTCGGATATGATGTGTTATGTACAAACTCGGACATCAATGCCTACATAACATCATAACATCCTCGGACACTATGCAATATAGTAACAGTTCGGATCACATTAACTAGTTTAAAGATCGGACCACATTCTCATTACTAAAGATCGGACCTCCAAAGCTTAACAAAAGTCGGACCACTTACAACTTCCAAAATTCAGACTATAGAGCATATGAAACTCAGACAATTACATTCATTCACAAACCTCAGACAAACATTCATTCACGCGTTCTCTGTGATTGCAGCAGTTACACTTTATACATACCACAGTTACGTACTATAATTCATACGATCTGGAAACCCTAATTCGTACATTACATGTCAGAAATCAATTCAACAATTAACATCATCATACAAACAGACGATTTCACGACCAATCATCATCATAACACAATAATCAAGCATCAATCAAAGCACAAAACCATCATATGAAAGCTAGGGTTTACAAGTCTCACGATAATCAAGAACTGATACAATCAGACTATCAATTAGGGTTTACAAGTATTAAACAATTACCTTTAAGGATTCTAGAGAAAGAGAGGAATCAAAAGTGATAAATGTCTTGTGCCAATGATGGTGGTGATGATGATTGCTAGGGGATTAGAGAATACAGTGCTTTGGTTTTTGTGAAAATGATTAGTGAAAAGGGATTAGGGTTAAGTATCATATAAGTTTCACTAATCACTCTACACACCCTTAATTATTACACTTTACACAAGCACACCATCTCACAACAATTTCACAGTTTCACCACCAAGTTTATGCATTTGGCAAGTCTTTCACAATTAACACATAACCATGTATAATCACATAATACCGTTCATTGTATTAAAACGTATACAATTCCATAGCAACTAATTGTGCAAACACAACTAAACAATAAATGAACGTGCAATAACTGCGAAATAGAAATCTTGGAAATTCGAGTTGTCACATTATCCCCAACTTAAAAGAAATTTGGTCCCGAAATTTAGCATGCGGTTACTGAGGAAGCTAGGTAAGTTATATCGTTTACTGGTTTTCCTGGGGTGTCACATCATCGCCCCGTTGATTTGGAATTTCGTCCCGAAATTCCGCAGTAGTAGCTTCAGTCTCAGTAGTGGTTGCATTGGTTCCGAATAACTAGGGGTACTTTTCTGTCATCTGGTCTTCGCGTTCCCAGGTGTACTCTGGGCCACGTCGGGAGTTCCAACGAACTCGAACAAGAGGGATTCTCTTGCTTTTGAGGACCTTAACATCCCGGTCCGTGATTTTAACTGGCTCCTCGACGAACTGCAACCGCTCGTCGATAGTGAGTTCCTTAAAAGGAACTATGAGGGTCTCATCTGACAGGCACTTCTTCAGATTCGACACGTGAAATACGTTGTGAACTGCACCGAGTTCAGCTGGTAGGTTTAGCTTGTAGGCCACTTTGCCTATTTTCTCAATGATCTCAAACGGTCCGACATACCGCGGATTTAGTTTGCCCCGTTTGCCAAAATGAACCACACCCTTCCAGGGTGAGACTTTAAGTAAAACCCGGTCCCTGACCTGAAATTCCAACGGTTTTCTACGCTTATCTGCGTAGGCTTTCTGACGGTCGCGTGCTACCGCCATGCGTTGTCGTATCTGTGCAATCTTTTCCGTGGCGTCCACTACAATCTCTGGACCCGTGATCTGACTATCCCCCACCTCTGCCCAACAGAGAGGTGACCGGCATTTACGTCCGTACAATGCCTCAAATGGAGCGGCTTGTATGCTGGTGTGATAACTGTTATTATACGAAAACTCCACCAAAGGGAGATGCTTTTCCCAGCCGTTGCCGAAATCAATAACACATGCCCGAAGCATGTCTTCAAGAGTCTGGATCGTTCGCTCAGACTGCCCATCCGTCTGAGGATGATATGCTGTGCTCATGTCTAACCGAGAGCCAAAAGATTTGTGGATCGCTTGCCATAGTTCTGAGGTGAATCGTGCATCCCGATCCGAAATAATAGAGGTTGGCACCCCGTGCCTAGAAACAACTTCTTTGAGATATATGTCTGCTAGAGTGGAGAACTTATCCGTTTCTTTGATAGCCAAGAAATGAGCAGACTTCGTGAGTCGATCAACGATCACCCAAATAGTATCGTTCCCGCGCTGGGATCTGGATAGGCCTGTAACAAAATCCATGGAAATTTCTTCCCATTTCCATTGCGGTATCTTGGGCTGCTGAAGTAGGCCTGCTGGTTTCTGATACTCCACTTTGACCTTTGCACATGTCAAACACTTGCCGACGTAAGTAGCGATATGGGCTTTCATGCTAAGCCACCAGTATGTAGTTCTGATGTCGTGGTACATTTTATCCGACCCTGGATGTACCGAGTAGCGGGACTTGTGAGCTTCATCCATTACCAGCTCACGTAAACCGCCAAAAAGTGGGACCCAAATACGCCCTGTTACATAGTAGGCGCCGTCTTCCTTTTGTTCCATTCGTTGCCTTGAGCCGCGTAAGGCTTCAGCTTTGACGTTTTCAGGCTTTAATGCTTCCATCTGAGCAGTTCGTATCTGTGCAGGAAGACTGGACTAAATAGTGAGCTGCAAGGCTCGTACACGCCTAGGTAAGGTGTCTTTCCGACTAAGGGCGTCAGCCACAACATTGGCCTTGCCTGGATGGTACTTGATGGCGCATTCATAATCATTAAGTAACTCGACCCATCGTCGTTGACGCATGTTCAATTCCTTCTGCTTGAAGATATGCTCGAGATTCCTGTGAATGGTGTAAATAGTGCACTTGGTACCGTACACGTAGTGTCGCCATATCTTAAGCGCAAAAACAACAGCTCCCAGCTCTAAATCGTGCGTCGTGTAGTTCCGTTCATGAACTTTGAGTTGTCGAGAAGCGTAGGCAATAACTTTATCCCACTGTATCAATACACAACCAAGCCCCTGTATCGATGCGTCACAATAAACCACAAAATCATCCGTGCCTTCTGGCAATGAGAGGATAGGTGCACTGCATAGTCTATCCTTCAGGTACTGAAAAGCCGTTTCCTGGGAATCTCCCCAACGGTAGCTGACACCCTTCTGTGTCAGTAGAGTAAGCGGTTGTGCAATCTTGGAGAAGTCTTTAATGAATCGTCTGTAATACCCCGCCAAACCCAAGAATTGGCGTATTTCTGTTGGTGTATGTAGGATCGTATTCTGACCCGAATGAGTCGATCAGAGGCTTTCTCCTTGGTTTCAGGTGCGGAATAACAAGAAACTAAGGTAGAAATAGCACGCAGATCACTTTAACTACTTGTTTTATTGATTTGACGCTGATTACACTTCAAATCTCGCACCGGCAGCACTTCGGCACGATTTCTCCAACTGTTACAACTGAGATCGCTCATGGGGTATATACAGTGTTTTGGAACCGCTTATTGGACAGGCCCAATAAGCGGTCCAAGTAGTCACTCGAGCGGTCCTACATGATGTCGTTCGAGCGATCCACTTGTTTGTTCACTCGAGCGGTTCATACAATTGACGTTCGAGCGGTCCAAACACTAAATGGACCTAATGAGCTATCCAACATCTAAAACCTATACAATTTCACTATTTCTCGTATATCCTACATTTTTCAATCAATCCTATTCTAAGACTCGAACGAAGATGTAGTCGACAGACAACTGCACCAACAGACTCCCCCTTGAATGTTGACGGAATCTTCAGTGAGAGTCTTCAACATGACATTCTCGGATATAACTCGGTCTTCTTCAGGAATTCTGCCTGGATCTTTCTTTCTTTGGCTATAACTTTCATCAGACTCCCCCTATCATCCAGCTAGGATAGACGTCTGGGATTTGTTACCACCAAAGAAATTATCTCCTGGCTTCTCTCTGTTCAGCTCATCATCTGCATCATCTACATACATCTCAAACACTCTATCACAAACAAATAATGTTGTGATTCAACTTAATGAATCAACTAAACTTTTGAGAATTTTCACAATTTAAACACTGAACACAAATTTGAAACATTTCAATTTCTGATTCAACCTAATGAATCATTTTAAACATTTCAAACCAATTAACCAACCTGTCTGTCCATCAAGTTTAGCCTTTGAGATTTTGAAAATCAGTTCTTCAACATCAGTTGTCGAAAATCTTTTTGAATTTTTTAAACTATAAAACGTAAATGCAAAGATAAAAATTTAAATGCAGAAATGAAATATGTAAAAACATATTTTTGTGAGTTTGTGTAAGAGGATCATATCAGTTTTTGAAACACATCACACGCACCGTTAAGCTTCTAATCGTTTTAAGTTCTAAACGATTCACGTAGATTGACGATATAATTGTCCTCTTAAATTTTCATACAATTTTCAATCTATTCAGGATACTATTTAGGTGTTTTATGAACTTAGTTCAATTCATGTGTCCCACCTCTTGAATATACTCCCGTATCCAGAATCCCAATATTCAGTCTTAAAGGTATGAATACTACAATGATATCTGTACATAAATTAGGGGAAAGATGCGAGAACTGAGGGATCTCAGGTCAGAACTTCCGTTCAGCAGAGAGATATCAGCTTCGACTTAGCAGTGTGTCCCCTTTAGAGGATCTTTTTAGCTACAACAGATGATTATCAATTTTATTGTCTAATCAACTGAGGGCTTTGTGCTATGTTCCAAGCATTTTGCGGAAAGTATTAGCCAAGGACTAGGTCAGAACTACCGTTCAGCAGAAGTCCCAGAATAATACCCCAGACATCATAGAGTATAAACACCTAGTGTATCAGAATACGAGACCTTTCAAACGAGATTTCAGGGGTTACCTATATATCCAAGTAGTGTTCCCCACGAATTTCACAAGTTTGAAATTTTAGGTTTATATCCCGAATAAATATACTAAATGTACAAAAACCTATCGTCACATCATCAGTGAGACCGTTTATCACATTTTACATTACATTTCTTTAGCGTGCTGTGATAGTCCACTGATGTACTATCATCTCCTCTTTTATGCAACAAAAACTCATTTTTGACTTTTTCAATGTTTTTGACTTTTTCAAATTTTCTAATTTTTTTAAAATTTTTCTCCCCCTAAAATCAAAATATGTTTCAATTTTGATTTTCTGGGAAAATTTGAAACAAACTGTACAAAATTGACAACATGATGAGAATCACTTCAATTCTCCATCCATATGGCGTAAACAATCAGAACTCCGCCTCACAACAAATTATTTTCCCATTGTGATCTCAAAACATTTAAGTTTGTTTTAGTCAAAATGGTTTTTCCAGAAAACATTAGTTTGTTTACCAAACATTTTAGGTACGGGGTTACTTCATCATCTTGTTTTTCGATCATATGTAGGAAAATCCAAGTACAAGTTAATGTCCTTGATTTACCATTTGCAGTCCAGAATTCTCTGTACCAATTGCAAAAATATAAACTCGTCTAATACCACTAGAAAGAAAAATACAAACAAACCTTTTTACCGTTTGTTTGATTGACGTTACCGATTAGAATTTTAGACAGATGCCGATTCATGATCCACGATACCATCTTGGGATCTCCGGCAATTCCTGCAAAATCTCAAACATTGATTTAGAAGGATGCCGCTTCATGCTCCAAACTTACAAACCTGGGAGCTCCGGCAAGTCAGGTTTTTCTATTTGAAAAGTCTCACCCAAGCCTGACCAGCCTTGGGTGATTTTGAATTTTTGTTCAACAATGGTGGAAAATTTTTCTCATCCATTATTAAACTAGAATTCTCGACCTTTACCTCAACACATGGCTCTTCTGGTTTTACCATACCAGAATCATTGCCTGAATGTGGATTGTCTGACTTTAATGAGTCAGATTCATCGCCGACATGTGGCTCCTTTGTTTTCGAAGAAACAGATTCATCGCCACAGAATGTTACCTTCTTCTTTTCCTTTTTCGTCCTCAGATTTGTATCTGATGAATTTGGTTTACTTGACTTAGTTGTCGAGTGAATCGATTTATCAGCACTCTTCTTCAATCTGTCGGGTGAACCCGAGGACAAAATCTTTTCGAGATATTCTCTCGCTTTCTTTCTCTTTTTCCTCAGTCGGTCTTTCTGCCCCTGAGAAAGCTTCACTTTTGTTTCTTGAACTTTAGGTTCTTTGACCTTCTGTTCTCTGACGTTTTGGCCCGAAACTTTCAATTCTTTGGGCTTGACAACGACTGGTTTCTTCTTTGCCATTTTCTGAGAATTGGCCCTCAATCTTTCATGCGATCTCCTTGGGCAATCTCTGGCAATGTGACCTTTGATATTGCAATTATAGCACCTCCTGGTCTCATAACTCCAGTATTGGCAGTTAACAGCAATGTGTCCGTGATATTCGCAGCTGTAACACACTCTGTTATCGTACCGTATACCACCTTCACACCAAACGCTCAGATCATAGCATTGTCTGGCTTGGTGATATTCCTTCCTTAAGTTTGCTAGATTTGGCTTTGAAGTACTGTGGTCTGTCCTGCACCCAACAATTTTTGAATTTTCATTTTCTACTTTTTGTAATTTTATCTTTTGATTGGATGATCGTACTGATGAATTTTTTTCTTCATTTTTAAATTTTTGTTTCTGTTCTACAATCTTCTTCACAGGTTTTTGCTTAGAGCATTCTCCCTTTTCAGTCGAGTGCAAAACAGTTTTCTGAAGTTTTCCTCTTAATTTTGAAATTGTTTTCTTTTTCTTAATTTCAGCATCAGACTCTGTCTCAGACTCATCTGCTGAATAAAATTTCTCATTTTCATCATCAGTTTTCTCATCACAATCTGCAACTTTGACTTTGTCAAAGTTTGTAACATTTTCACTTATTGGAACTGAATTGATTGGTTTTGGACAGGGAAAATTCAAACTGTCTGATTTAGTCACAAAACCTATCAATTTCTTTTCAAGTTCATCAATTTTGTTCCTCGAATTCTCAGCTTCACTTTCAAGCTGAGATATTCTCCCAAAATGAGACCTAATTGTTTTCTCATTATCATTCTTCAAATTTTCAAGAACAGATTTTTCATTTATCAAAACTTTTATCTGTTCCTGAAATTTTGATTCATTCGCTTTCAGATTCTTGTTTTCAAGCTTAATCCAGAAATCTAAATCTTCTGAAGATTTCTGTTTGTCTTCAAGCTCTTTTTCCAACTTTTTGATTTTCTTTTGAGCGCGTTCACCTTCTTTTTCAAGTTCGATAATTTTCTGAAGATGGGAATTTATCATCTTCTGTTTTTCAATGTTGTTTTTACTGAACACATTTCTCCCATCTTCAAGAATTTTCACTTGCCCTTCAAATTCTTGATTTTTCAAAGTCAAACTGTTAAAACCAACCAACAGTTTGTCATTTTCAGCTTTCAACTTCTCACAATTTTCTTTCAGAATAAGAATCTGATTTTCAGCAACGTGCTTCTCGTCTTTCAACTTTTTGACTTCAGATGCCAAACTTGCCATGTCTTTCACAAGTTTATCATTATCAGTCTTGACGTTATCGCATGTTGAGCACATTGTTTCATTCTTCACCGATTCTTCGGCTTTTGAAGTTTCTTCTTCCTTTGCTATGAATGTACCTGCACAGAACATTTTAACGAAATCAAGAGGATTTCCATTATTATCAACTAGTCACTTACCCGCGCGATGCGGCGGGAGTGGTATCACTTAAGTTGGTGAGTTTAGGGCTATCTACGGGGATGTAGTTTCCAATGTGGCTTGTGACGACGATGGTGGTAGTGTAGCAGAATGTGATGGTCGGTTGAGGCCTTCTTCAGCGGCGAGAATCAGCGATTTGCGGCGATTGGTGGTTTCGTGATGGCGTTTGGTGGTTATTGTGCGACTCAGGAGAAAACAAAGAAAATTGTTTGATTCTAGTTATGTTACCTGAAATAGACGGACTACCTAGGCTTTTGTTGGTTCAAATTGTGATACAAATTCACAAATAACTAACATTAACTACTATATTGTAAGATGTACAAAACATAGTCAAAAATTTCCCAAACAGTCTTAGGTTTGTAAGAGTCCTTAATCTTGAATTCCTAAGGTTTGGAACTGAAATTTGTCACAAAATAAAGGATTTCCTTCAATTAGTTTCTTAAGTTCAACCAGCATCATACCTCGAGCAGATTTAGTATCTCCATATTTGGATAATTGTTCATTCTCCCTAAAGTAGTGATCTATAAAAGTCAGTCAGCAAAGGCGCGATAGATGATGCTTAATACAAAAATTAAAGTAAGATAAATAAGTTCGTTTACAGACAAATGGTTACAAACAAATCAATCGAGTCGTTAATCAAACGATTAAACGCATAAACAAAACAATAAATATGAATTTGTACATCCTGATACATATCTACTTAGAGGTGGCAGTTTTTTTATTTTTTTATTAGCCATGCCGCTGCGCTCGTTGCGGCTGCCCTCACCGCGCCGCTGCGGCTGCACTTGTTGCGCTCGCATGCTCACTGCACCGATCAAATTTTAGTAAAGTACACGGATGGTAAGCCAGAGACAACTGAGGTGATGGCACCTTGACTGTCAATGACACAGTGCTGAACACTGCTGTTCCCTATTACCCTGCATATACCAAACAAACTTGCGATTAGTTTATGCACAACTATTCATAATCATTTTATCATGAAATAAGGATACCTGAACAAATGTCTCGCTCGACCAATAGTTTCCCTTGACGCATTATGCAAGGTTCGCTCGGTCCAACAACTCAAGCAAATGTTTTCTATGTTTTTTAGGGGGAAGATGGGTGCTTCTCTCCACAGGGCATACAAGACACAGGTTGTTGGCGGAAGCCCGCCAAATTTAACATATAAAGTTTTTTTATATGTTAAATATGGCGGGTTGCCGCCAATAACCTGTGTTTTGTATGCCCCGTGGAGAGAAGCACCCATGTTCCCCCTAAAATGCAAAGAAAACATTTGCTTGAGTTGTTGGACCGAGCGAACCTTGCACAGGCTCAGTTTTTGCATCACAGCCTCAAACACTTTCAGTTCAGATAGATTACACAGGCTCAGTTTTTGCATCACAGCCTCAAAACACTTTTACTTCAGACAGATTAAGAACACAAGCTCAGCTTATGCATCATAGACTCAACACTTTTAGTTCAGACAGATTAAGAACACAAGCTCAGCTTTCGCATCACAGCCTCAAACACTTTCAGTTCAGACAGATTAAGAACACAAAATCCGGAGTACACAACAAGAGTAATTTGCCACTAAACTTAAACAACCTTTAAAGCATGATGTACGAGTGTTTTAAGCACAAGAAACACATATGTAACCTCACAAGCTCAGCTTATGCATCATAGCCTTAACAGTTTCAGTTCAGACATATTAAGAACAAAGCTCAGCTTATGCATCATAGCCTCACAGGCTCAGCTTATGCATCATAGCCTCACAGGATCAGCTTAATACAAAAATTAAAGTAAGATAAATAAGTTCGTTTACAGACAAATGGTTACAAACAAATCAATCGAGTCGTTAATCAAACGATTAAACGCATAAACAAAACAATAAATATGAATTTGTACATTCTGATACATATCTACTTAGAGGTGGCAGTTTTTTTATTTTTTTATTAACCATGCCGCTGCGCTCGTTGCGGCTGCCCTCACCGCGCCGCTGCGGCTGCACTTGTTGCGCTCGCATGCTCACTGCACCGATCAAATTTTAGTAAAGTACACGGATGGTAAGCCAGAGACAACTGAGGTGATGGCACCAAGCAAGAATGACACAGTGCTGAACACTACTGTTCCCTTTTACCCTGCATATACCAAACAAACTTGCGATTAGTTTATGCACAGCTATTCATAATCATTTTATCATGAAATAAGGATACCTGAACAAATGTCTCGCTCGACCAATAGTTTCCCTTGACGCATTATGCAAGGTTCGCTTGGTCCAACAACTGAAGCAAATGTTTTCTATGTTTTTTAGGGGGAAGATGGGTGCATCTCTCCACAGGGCATACAAGACACAGGTCATTGGCGGAAGCCCGCCAAATTTAACATATAAAGTTTTTTTATATGTTAAATATGGCGAGCTGCCGCCAATAACCTGTGTCTTGTATGCCCTGTGGAGAGATGCACCCATGTTCCCCCTAAAATGCAAAGAAAACATTTGCTTGAGTTGTTGGATAGATTACACAGGCTCAGTTTTTGCATCACAGCCTCAAAACACTTTCAGTTCAGATAGATTACACAGGCTCAGTTTTTGCATCACAGCCTCAAAACACTTTTAGTTCAGACAGATTAATACTTTTACAACTGGAAGACTCAGACATGTAATTGAGAGATGAACACAACTACCGGTAAAGCCATGGCTGCAACACACGGTTGCAAAGTGAGAACTATGCAACCTGGATATTGCCCCGCCAAGATGCTACTCGGATCTCCTATGTACCCTCAAAATACAATCATCACAGTCTATTGTGTTATGTAACTCCGCTTTAAAGCATGATGTACAAGAGTAATTTTCCACTAAACTTAAACAACCTTTAAAGCATGATGTACAGCTGTTTTAAGCACAAGAAACACATATGTAACCTCACAGGCTCAGCTTATGCATCATAGCCTTAACAGTTTCAGTTCAGACATATTAAGAACACAAGCTCAGCTTATGCATCATAGAGTCGACAGGCTCAGCTTATGCATCATAGAGTCGACAGGCTCAGCTTATGCATCATAGCCTCACAGTTGAGTGTAGTTGAGTGTTAGTTCAACTGAGATAAACTTACAATTTGAAAGTTTAATTCGTCTCAGTTGAGTGTAGTTGAGTGTTTGTAGAGTGTTGATACATCTGAAGTATTTATAGAGACTGAAGCAAGCATGTGGTCTTTCACACAGTGTTTATAGAGACTGCAGCAAGCAAGCAAGCTGTCTTAAGTGTTTGACCATAAAAAAAAGATCAATATCAGTCAGTAAATCAAATCTGAGAGTTCATAATGCCCACCTAACTGAGCATGCTATTGATTCAATATGTTAAGCAATATAAGATTTCATAATGGCGACTCTTGTATGTATTTCGCAAAAAAAAGTATACCCACCGTAACACCAACATATGTATCTATACTTCTATACTACTTTATAAAGCATATAGGAAGGATAGAATGGTCTTTTGCCACTTTACAACTCTTTAAAGCCCATTGTACAAACCTCTTAAGCACAAGTGTTGAAAACTTGTTTTCAACACCTGATGATACCACGCGGATCTTAGCGGATCTACTTGACCCGGTTTTTGTTTGATGGATCCAATATATTCGTATTATCACAGTTTACAACCACAATTTCATCCGCCGCTCCACATTTCAGTTTTTAGTTTATCTCCAGTGGTAAGTAGTAAAAAAACAAAAAGGACAAAAGTCAAAGAAAAGCTACTGACATGACTTGCTTTTTGAATTGTCTTTGGATTATAAGTTGAAGTTGGATTCTAACTAAACACACTTCACATCCAATACAAATATAACACACATAAGAAACCAAAACAGACCATCATGCTTCATGGTTAAAATAGAATAACAAAGTTAGTTTCTTTAAATACAAAAAAGACCATTATAAAGCACACAAACTATATAGCTTTTAACCTAGATTCTTATTTCAAAATTCGAAACAACAGTAAAACAAAGCCAGTTGAATTTTTATAATATTTCAAATCTGCATAATCAAAACATAAAAACACATATAACTAATTATATCTCCACACACAAAATCTTTAATTTTTCCCCTAAATCCCCTAAAGAATCAAGCTTAAAAATACAAATATAACACACATAAGAAACCAAAACAGACCATCATGCTTCATGGTTAAAATAGAATAACAAAGTTAGTTTCTTTAAATACAAAAAAGACCATTATAAAGCACACAAATTATATAGACTACCAAAGTAATTGGATCAAACCAATCCTAAAAAAACAAAGTAACAGCAAACAGGTCAAACACTTACAAACGGGTCGATCCAATTCCGACTATGTTTATATCTAACGGGTCAAACAATAAATTAGCTAAAAAAATATGGCAAGCAAGTCAAATAGGTCGACAGCCGTGCAAAGTGTACTTTTAGTACATAAAATTTTTGAATCAGTTTATTCAAAGTAGTATATTATAATAATGATACAAAATCTGTGCTTATATTGGACACCCTAATTATTTATCAAAACCATTCGAAACGTGTTTTGGGTCGACCTGCCCGTAGTTTTGGCCCGTTACACAGCCCGCCTAACCGGCCAAGCACCTAGCATGAAGCAATGAGAAAAAGAGCAAAAATCATACCTACTCCCATTGATGTGGGAAAGTTGTTCACCACAAGCAACTTGAAAAGATAGATTGAAATTACTACCTGCAGGAGAAGGGGCAAGAAACAAAAAGCTCATGAACAAATAAATACGTTATACGATGACAACAGGAAAGATGCATTAAATATTAAGTAAATAAAATCGGTAAATACCTTAAAAAACAAACTCCAGTCGCTTCCTTCTGCCAAGATTCTAGCTACATTACCTACTTCATTCCTTATTCAATTGAGCCGCACCATGTTCGACGGTTGAAGCGTGTTAAGCAAACTTCAACCTACAAACCGTAGAGCTGCACAATAAGAGTATCACAATTAGTATAATTCATTGAAAATTAAAAACTGAAAACAAATTATGTGTTTGAACTTTAAACAAAGAGATGGGGTCTCACTTGACTGTCAATGTAGCACCGTATATCCTTCCATAGTCCTGTTGTTTTAAACTTCTCCTGAAATGATGTCGAAATTCCCATTTAATACAAAATTCAATGATTTTTAAAACCTTTAAACGTCAAAAACAAAATCAATTACCCCTAAACCATGTGGGGAATCAGATCGAGATGGCTAGTAGTCGAATCAGCAATTGGATCAAACCAATCCTAAAAAAACAAAGTAACAGCAAAACTACTTTTAATTAGAGAGATTCAAATTTAAATCATATTAAGCGATGACTATTTGGTATGTGCATGCACTCACCATAACTCCCATGTTGAGGCTGTCCGCCAGCCGATTCCTGTATGGTTCCTTCGCCGGTGAGCTTGCAATCGGATTCTCCTTACAAACAAAACCATAATTCAGTAACCGATTAGATCAAACAAAAAGCCCTAATTATGAAACAGAAATTACGTTTTCGTATAATTCATTGAAAATTAAAAACTGAAAACAAATTATGTGTTTGAACTTTAAACAAAGAGATGGGGTCTCACTTGACTGTCAATGTAGCACCGTATATCCTTCCATAGTCCTGTTGTTTTAAACTTCTCCTGAAATGATGTCGAAATTCCCATTTAATACAAAATTCAATGATTTTTAAAACCTTTAAACGTCAAAAACAAAATCAATTACCCCTAAACCATGTGGGGAATCAGATCGAGATGGCTAGTAGTCGAATCAGCAATTGGATCAAACAAATCCTAAAAAAACAAAGTAACAGCAAAACTACTTTTAATTAGAGAGATTCAAATTTAAATCATATTAAGCGATGACTATTTGGTATGTGCATGCACTCTGCATAACTCCCATGTTGAGGCTGTCCGCCAGCCGATTCCTGTATGGTTCCTTCGCCGGTGAGCTTGCAATCGGATTCTCCTTACAAACAAAACCATAATTCAGTAACCGATTAGATCAAACAAAAAGCCCTAATTATGAAACAGAAATTACGTTTTCGTATAATTCATTGAAAATTAAAAACTGAAAACAAATTATGTGTTTGAACTTTAAACAAAGAGATGGGGTCTCACTTGACTGTCAATGTAGCACCGTATATCCTTCCATAGTCCTGTTGTTTTAAACTTCTCCTGAAATGATGTCGAAATTCCCATTTAATACAAAATTCAATGATTTTTAAAACCTTTAAACGTCAAAAACAAAATCAATTACCCCTAAACCATGTGGGGAATCAGATCGAGATGGCTAGTAGTCGAATCAGCAATTCGATCAAACCAATCCTAAAAAAACAAAGTAACAGCAAAACTACTTTTAATTAGAGAGATTCAAATTTAAATCATATTAAGCGATGACTATTTGGTATGTGCATGCACTCACCATAACTCCCATGTTGAGGCTGTAATGATTTTGTTGTAAACTGTGATAATACGAATATATTGGATCCATCAAACAAAAACCGGGTCAAGTAGATCCGCTAAGATCCGCGTGGTATCATCAGGTGTTGAAAACAAGTTTTCAACACTTGTGCTTAAGAGGTTTGTACAATGGGCTTTAAAGAGTTGTAAAGTGGCAAAAGACCATTCTGTCCGCCAGCCGATTCCTGTATGCTTCCTTCGCCGGTGAGCTTGCAATCGGATTCTCCTTACAAACAAAACCATAATTCAGTAACCGATTAGATCAAACAAAAAGCCCTAATTATGAAACAGAAATTACGTTTTCTCTATAAATCTCACAGAACATTAAAATAATCACAAAACCAACACAGATCTAAAAGTATTATCACACATCTAAAAGTATTATCATAGATCTAAAAGAATTATCAAAGATTCACAGATCTAAAAGTATTATCACAGATCTAAAAGTATTAAAACAGATCTAAAAGTATTATCACAGATCTGACAAAGCCCTAATGCAAGAAATTAAAATTGGTCCATTCACAGATCTGACAAAGCCCTAATTATCAAACAAAAAGCCCTAATGTTGATCCATTCACAGAACATTAAAATAATCACAAAACCAACACAGATCTAAAAGTATTATCACAGATCTAAAAGTATTATCACAGATCTAAAAGTATTATCACAAATCTAAAAGTATTAAAACAGATCTAAAAGTATTATCACAGATCTGACAAAGATTAAAAAAAAACGTACAAAATAGGGTTAAAAACATGACCTGTTCCATGGATGAAAGGGGAGAAGATGGTGATGGCAAAGACAGGTTCCATGGATGAGCGGTGGAGGTGCGGTGGAGGTGCGGTGGAGGTGCGGTGGAGGTGCTTCAGTTATGCGGTGGAGGTGCTTCAGTTATGCGGTGGAGGATCTAGGGTTTAGAAACTGAAAGAAATGTGGAGCGGCGGATGAAATTGTGGTTGTAAACTGTGATAATACGAATATATTGGATCCATCAAACAAAAACCGGGTCAAGTAGATCCGCTAAGATCCGCGTGGTATCATCAGGTGTTGAAAACAAGTTTTCAACACTTGTGCTTAAGAGGTTTGTACAATGGGCTTTAAAGAGTTGTAAAGTGGCAAAAGACCATTCTATCCTTCCTATATGCTTTATAAAGTAGTATAGATATAACAACCTCTCTTAAAATCGTGTTTCATCACATGTTTTGCCCTGATACATTTAGTAACCCTCTTGTGCATATCCTCAATCACATCTGAACTTAGATCTAGTACATTATTCTCCAAAACCTTGATCAATTCTTTCTTTTTCTTTCTAACTTCAAGTTCATGAGCTTTAAGTTTGCTGATGAATTGATTTAGAGGTAGTTTTGAAAAAATTGAGTCCTCCCTTAAATTCTTCAAACATTCACCCCATTCAATCGGTAATGCATCTGCAAATTTCTCCAATTTCTCAACATTTGACGGATATATCTCATGATCTTTCAAATAATTCAGTAAGACACTATATCGGTCTTTAAGATCATCCAACGTTTCGTCTTTCAGACACACAAAATATTTAAACCTTTTTGCCCAACCATCTTTGCTCACTTTTCTATAACCCTCATTTAGAAATCCGTGATGCCAATCATTAAATCTTTCGAAATAATAGTTCTCCTGTTCATCAAACACCATTGCCATTTTTCGCAAAAATTCTGATACGTATTTGTTGAGAAATAAGCGAGCTAAGTGTGATGAAAAGTGGACCAATCAGCAATTGGATACAAAAACAAACTAATTGGCTCAAATAAGCGAACTAGAATGGACCAAATAAGCGGTCCAGACTAACTGTCCAAATAAGCGGTCTAGAACTAGTCCAAATAAGCGATCCACAATCAGTCGTATAAGCGGTCCAAAGCAGTTCAAAAAAGCGGTCCAAACAAGTTCGAATAAGCGGTCCAGAACTGTTCAGAAAAGCGAATCACAACCGACCGAATGAGCGGTTCCTGATCGTCCGAATGAGCGGTTCCTGATCGTTCGAATGAGCGGTCCACAACCTGTTCGATCGAGCGATCCACAATTTCAATTCCAATTTAGACCCACTTAAACTTCGAATTTTGATCCGAAACTTTCTAGGGTTTGTCTCTGTGTAATTGCGCACAATCCCTGAGATTTTGAGAGGATTCCGACCGTTAAAACTTTCAGAACAAAGAAAAGAAGGTGTAGAAGTAAGAAAAAGTGATGAAATCCGGCTAATTTCTGCAGAGAACCTCCTCCTGAGCTCTGATACCACTTGTAGGATCGTATTCTGACCCGAATGAGTCGATCAGAGGCTTTCTCCTTGGTTTCAGGTGCGGAATAACAAGAAACTAAGGTAGAAATAGCACGCAGATCACTTTAACTACTTGTTTTATTGATTTGACGCTGATTACACTTCAAATCTCGCACCGGCAGCACTTCGGCACGATTTCTCCAACTGTTACAACTGAGATCGCTCATGGGGTATATATAGTGTTTTGGAACCGCTTATTGGACAGGCCCGATAAGCGGTCCAAGTAGTTACTCGAGCGGTCCTACATGATGTCGTTCGAGCGATCCACTTGTTTGTTCACTCGAGCGGTTCATACAATTGACGTTCGAGCGGTCCAAACACTAAATGGACCTAATGAGCGATCCAACATCTAAAACCTATACAATTTCACTATTTCTCGTATATCGTACATTTTTCAATCAATCCTATTCTAAGACTCGAACGAAGATGTAGTCGACAGACAACTGCACCAACAGACTCCCCCTTGAATGTTGACGGAATCTTCAGTGAGAGTCTTCAACATGACATTCTCGGATATAACTCGGTCTTCTTCAGGAATTATGCCTGGATCTTTCTTTCTTTGGCTATAACTTTCATCAGACTCCCCCTATCATCCAGCTAGGATAGTCGTCTGGGATTTGTTACCACCAAAGAAATTATCTCCTGGCTTCTCTCTGTTCAGCTCATCATCTGCATCATCTGCATACATCTCAAACACTCTATCACAAACAAATAATGTTGTGATTCAACTTAATGAATCAACTAAACTTTTGAGAATTTTCACAATTTAAACACTGAACACAAATTTGAAACATTTCAATTTCTGATTCAACCTAATGAATCATTTTAAACATTTCAAACCAATTAACCAACCTGTCTGTCCATCAAGTTTAGCCTTTGAGATTTTGAAAATCAGTTCTTCAACATCAGTTGTCCAAAATCTTTTTGAATTTTTTAAACTATAAAACGTAAATGCAAAGACAAAAATTTAAATGCAGAAATGAAATATGTAAAAACATATTTTTGTGAGTTTGTGTAAGAGGATCATATCAGTTTTTGAAACACATCACACGCACCGTTAAGCTTCTAATCGTTTTAAGTTCTAAACGATTCACGTAGATTGACGATATAATTGTCCTCTTAAATTTTCATACAATTTTCAATCTATTCAGGATACTATTTAGGTGTTTTATGAACTTAGTTCAATTCATGTGTCCCACCTCTTGAATATACTCCCGTATCCAGAATCCCAATATTCAGTCTTACAGGTATGAATGCTACAATGATATCTGTACATAAATTAGGGGAAAGATGCGAGAACTGAGGGATCTCAGGTCAGAACTTCCGTTCAGCAGAGACATATCAGCTTCGACTTAGCAGTGTGTCCCCTTTAGAGGATCTTTTTAGCTACAACAGATGATTATCAATTTTATTGTCTAATCAACTGAGGGCTTTATGCTATGTTCCAAGCATTTTGCGGAAAGTATTAGCCAAGGACTAGGTCAGAACTACCGTTCAGCAGAAGTCCCAGAATAATACCCCAGACATCATAGAGTATAAACACCTAGTATATCAGAATACGAGACCTTTCAAACGAGATTTCAGGGGTTACCTATATATCCAAGTAGTGTTCCCCACGAATTTCACAAGTTTGAAATTTTAGGTTTATATCCCGAATAAATATACTAAATGTACAAAAACCTATCGTCACATCATCAGTGAGACCGTTTATCACATTTTACATTACATTTCTTTAGCGTGCTGTGATAGTCCACTGATGTACTATCATCTCCTCTTTTATGCAACAAAAATTCATTTTTGACTTTTTCAATGTTTTTGACTTTTTCAAATTTTCTAATTTTTTTTTTAAATTTTTCTCCCCCTAAAATCAAAGTATGTTTCAATTTTGATTTTCTGGGAAAATTTGAAACAAACTGTACAAAATTGACAACATGATGAGAATCGCTTCAATTCTCCATCCATATGGCATAAACAATCAGAACTCCCCCTCACAACAAACTATTTTCCCATTGTGATCTCAAAACATTTAAGTTTGTTTTAATCAAAATGGTTTTTCCGGAAAACATTAGTTTGTTTACCAAACATTTTAGGTACGGGGTTACTTCATCATCTTGTTTTTCGATCATATGTAGGAAAATCCAAGTACAAGTTAATGTCCTTGATTTACCATTTGCAGTCTAGAATTCTCTGTACCAATTGCAAAAATATAAACTCGTCTAATACCACTAGAAAGAAAAATACAAACAAACCTTTTTACCGTTTGTTTGATTGACGTTACCGATTAGAATTTTAGACAGATGCCGATTCATGATCCACGATACCATCTTGGGATCTCCGGCAATTCCTGCAAAATCTCAAACATTGATTTAGAAGGATGCCGATTCATGCTCCACGCTTACAAACCTGGGAGCTCCGGCAAGTCAGGTTTTTCTATTTGAAAAGTCTCACCCAAGCCTGACCAGCCTTGGGTGATTTTGAATTCTTGTTCAACAATGGTGGAAATTTTTCTCATCCATTATTAAACTAGAATTCTCGACCTTTACCTCAACACATGGCTCTTCTGGTTTTACCATACCAGAATCATTGCCTGAATGTGGCTTGTCTGACTTTAATGAGTCTGATTCATCGCCGACATGTGGCTCCTTTGTTTCCGAAGAAACAGATTCATCGCCACAGAATGTTACCTTCTTCTTTTCCTTTTTCGGCCTCAGATTTGTATCTGATGAATTTGGTTTACTTGACTTAGTTGTCGAGTGAATCGATTTATCGGCACTCTTCTTCGATCTGTCGGGTGAACTCGAGGACAAAATCTTTTCGAGATATTCTCTCACTTTCTTTCTCTTTTTCCTCAGTCGGTCTTTCTGCCCCTGAGAAAGCTTCACTTTTGTTTCTTGAACTTTAGGTTCTTTGACCTTCTGTTCTCTGACGTTTTGGCCCGAAACTTTCAATTCTTTGGGCTTGACAACGACTGGTTTCTTCTTTGCCATTTTCTGAGAATTGGCCCTCAATCTTTCATGCGATCTCCTTGGGCAATCTCTGGCAATGTGACCTTTGATATTGCAATTATAGCACCTCCTGGTCTCATAACTCCAGTATTGGCAGTTAACAGCAATGTGTCCGTGATATCCGCAGCTGTAACACACTCTGTTATCGTACCGTATACCACCTTCACACCAAACGCTCAGATCATAGCATTGTCTGGCTTGGTGATATTCCTTCCTCAAGTTTGCTGGATTTGGCTTTGAAGTACTGTGGTCTGTCCTGCACCCAACAATTTTTGAATTTTCATTTTCTACTTTTTGTAATTTTATCTTTTGATTAGATGATCGTACTGATGAATTTTTTTCTTCATTTTTAAATTTTTGTTTCTGTTCTACAATCTTCTTCACAGGTTTTTCCTTAGAGCATTCTCCCTTTTCAGTCGAGTGCAAAACAGTTTTCTGAAGTTTTCCTCTTAATTTTGAAATTGTTTTCTTTTTCTTAATTTCAGCATCAGACTCTGTCTCAGACTCATCTGCTGAATAAAATTTCTCATTTTCATCATCAGTTTTCTCATCACAATCTGCAACTTTGACTTTGTCAAAGTTTGTAACATTTTCACTTATTGGAACTGAATTGATTGGTTTTGGACTGGGAAAATTCAAACTGTCTGATTTAGTCACAAAACCTATCAATTTCTTTTCAAGTTCATCAATTTTGTTCCTCGAATTCTCAGCTTCACTTTCAAGCTGAGATATTCTCCCAAAATGAGACCTAATTGTTTTCTCATTATCATTCTTCAAATTTTCAAGAACAGATTTTTCATTTATCAAAACTTTTATCTGTTCCTGAAATTTTGATTCATTCGCTTTCAGATTCTTGTTTTCAAGCTTAATCCAGAAATCTAAATCTTCTGAAGATTTCTGTTTGTCTTCAAGCTCTTTTTCCAACTTTTTGATTTTCTTTTGAGCGCGTTCACCTTCTTTTTCAAGTTCGATAATTTTCTGAAGATGGGAATTTATCATCTTCTGTTTTTCAATGTTGTTTTTACTGAACACATTTCTCCCATCTTCAAGAATTTTCACTTGCCCTTCAAATTCTTGATTTTTCAAAGTCAAACTGTTAAAACCAACCAACAGTTTGTCATTTTCAGCTTTCAACTTCTCACAATTTTCTTTCAGAATAAGAATCTGATTTTCAGCAACGTGCTTCTCGTCTTTCAACTTTTTGACTTCAGATGCCAAACTTGCCATGTCTTTCACAAGTTTATCATTATCAGTCTTGACGTTATCACATGTTGAGCACATTGTTTCATTCTTCACCGATTCTTCAGCTTTTGAAGTTTCTTCTTCCTTTGCTATGAATGTACCTGCATAGAACATTTTAACGAAATCAAGAGGATTTCCATTATTATCAATATAACAACCTCTCTTAAAATCGTATTTCATCACATGTTTTGCCCTGATACATTTAGTAACCCTCTTGTGCATATCCTCAATCACATCTGAACTTAGATCTAGTACATTATTCTCCAAAACCTTGATCAATTCTTTCTTTTTCTTTCTAACTTCAAGTTCACGAGCTTTAAGTTTGCTGATGAATTGATTTAGAGGTAGTTTTGAAAAAATTGAGTCCTCCCTTAAATTCTTCAAACATTCACCCCATTCAATCGGTAATGCATCTGCAAATTCCTCCAATTTCTCAACATTTGACGGATATATCTCATGATCTTTCAAATAATTCAGTAAGACACTATATCGGTCTTTAAGATCATCCAACGTTTCGTTTTTCAGACACACAAAATATTTAAACCTTTTTGCCCAACCATCTTTGCTCACTTTTCTATAACCCTCATTTAGAAATCCGTGATGCCAATCATTAAATCTTTCGAAATAATAGTTCTCCTGTTCATCAAACACCATTGCCATTTTTCGCAAAAATTCTGATACGTATTTGTTGAGAAATAAGCGAGCTAAGTGTGATGAAAGGGGGACCAATCAGCAATTGGATACAAAAACAAACTAATTGGGTCAAATAAGCGAACTAGAATGGACCAAATAAGCGGTCCAGACTAACTGTCCAAATAAGCGGTCTAGAACTAGTCCAAATAAGCGATCCACAATCAGTCGTATAAGCGGTCCAAAGCAGTTCGAAAAAGCGGTCCAAACAAGTTCGAATAAGCGGTCCAGAACTGTTCAGAAAAGCGAATCACAACCGACCGAATGAGCGGTTCCTGATCGTCCAAATGAGCGGTTCCTGATCGTTCGAATGAGCGGTCTACAACCTGTTCGATCGAGCGATCCACAATTTCAATTCCAATTTAGACCCACTTAAACTTCGAATTTTGATCCAAAACTTTCTAGGGTTTGTCTCTGTGTAATTGCGCACAATCCCTGAGATTTTGAGACGATTCCGACCGTTAAAACTTTTAGAACAAAGAAAAGAAGGTGTAGAAGTAAGAAAAAGTGATGAAATCCGGCTAATTTCTGCAGAGAACCTCCTCCTGAGCTCTGATACCACTTGTAGGATCGTATTCTGACTAGAATGAGTCGATCAGAGGCTTTCTCCTTGGTTTCAGGTGCGGAATAACAAGAAACTAAGGTAGAAATAGCACGCAGATCACTTTAACTACTTGTTTTATTGATTTGACGCTGATTACACTTCAAATCTCGCACCGGCAGCACTTCGGCACGATTTCTCCAACTGTTACAACTGAGATCGCTCATGGGGTATATATAGTGTTTTGGAACCGCTTATTGGACATGCCCAATAAGCGGTCCAAGTAGTCACTCGAGCGGTCCTACATGATGTCGTTCGAGCGATCCACTTGTTTGTTCACTCGAGCGGTTCATACAATTGACGTTCGAGCGGTCCAAACACTAAATGGACCTAATGAGCGATCCAACATCTAAAACCTATACAATTTCACTATTTCTCGTATATCGTACATTTTTCAATCAATCCTATTCTAAGACTCGAACGAAGATGTAGTCGACAGACAACTGCACCAACAGACTCCCCCTTGAATGTTGACGGAATCTTCAGTGAGAGTCTTCAACATGACATTCTCGGATATAACTCGGTCTTCTTCAGGAATTCTGCCTGGATCTTTCTTTCTTTGGCTATAACTTTCATCAGACTCCCCCTATCATCCAGCTAGGATAGTCGTCTGGGATTTGTTACCACCAAAGAAGTTATCTCCTGGCTTCTCTCTGTTTAGCTCATCATCTACATCATCTGCATACATCTCAAACACTCTATCACAAACAAATAATGTTGTGATTCAACTTAATGAATCAACTAAACTTTTGAGAATTTTCACAATTTAAACACTGAACACAAATTTGAAACATTTCAATTTCTGATTCAACCTAATGAATCATTTTAAACATTTCAAACCAATTAACCAACCTGTCTGTCCATCAAGTTTAGCCATTGAGATTTTGAAAATTAGTTCTTCAACATCAGTTGTCGAAAATCTTTTTGAATTTTTTAAACTATAAAACGTAAATGCAAAGACAAAAATTTAAATGCAGAAATGAAATATGTAAAAACATATTTTTGTGAGTTTGTGTAAGAGGATCATATCAGTTTTTGAAACACATCACATGCACCATTAAGCTTCTAATCGTTTTAAGTTCTAAACGATTCACGTAGATTGACGATATAATTGTCCTCTTAAATTTTCATACAATTTTCAATCTATTCAGGATACTATTTAGGTGTTTTATGAACTTAGTTCAATTCATGTGTCCCACCTCTTGAATATACTCCCGTATCCAGAATCCCAATATTCAGTCTTACAGGTATGAATACTACAATGATATCTATACATAAATTAGGGGAAAGATGCGAGAACTGAGGGATCTCAGGCCAGAACTTCCGTTCAGCAGAGAGATATCAGCTTCGACTTAGCAGTGTGTCCCCTTTAGAGGATCTTTTTAGCTACAACAGATGATTATCAATTTTATTGTCTAATCAACTGAGGGCTTTATGCTATGTTCCAAGCATTTTGCGGAAAGTATTAGCCAAGGACTAGGTCAGAACTACCGTTCAACAGAAGTCCCAGAATAATACCCCAGACATCATAGAATATAAACACCTAGTATATCAGAATACGAGACCTTTCAAACGAGATTTCAGGGGTTACCTATATATCCAAGTAGTGTTCCCCACGAATTTCACAAGTTTGAAATTTTAGGTTTATATCCCGAATAAATATACTAAATGTACAAAAACCTATCGTCACATCATCAGTGAGACCGTTTATCACATTTTACATTACATTTCTTTAGCGTGCTGTGATAGTCCACTGATGTACTATCATCTCCTCTTTTATGCAACAAAAACTCATTTTTGACTTTTTCAATGTTTTTGACTTTTTCAAATTTTCTAATTTTTTTTTTAATTTTTCTCCCCCTAAAATCAAAATATGTTTCAATTTTGATTTTCTGGGAAAATTTGAAACAAACTGTACAAAATTGACAACATGATGAGAATCACTTCAATTCTCCATCCATATGGCGTAAACAATCAGAACTCCCCCTCACAACAAACTATTTTCCCATTGTGATCTCAAAACATTTAAGTTTGTTTTAATCAAAATGGTTTTTCCGGAAAACATTAGTTTGTTTACCAAACATTTTAGGTACGGGGTTACTTCATCATCTTGTTTTTCGATCATATGTAGGAAAATCCAAGTACAAGTTAATGTCCTTGATTTACCATTTGCAGTCCAGAATTCTCTGTACCAATTGCAAAAATATAAACTCGTCTAATACCACTAGAAAGAAAAATACAAACAAACCTTTTTACCGTTTGTTTGATTGACGTTACCGATTAGAATTTTTGACAGATGCCGATTCATGATCCACGATACCATCTTGGGATCTCCGGCAATTCCTGCAAAATCTCAAACATTGATTTAGAAGGATGCCGATTCATGCTCCACGCTTACAAACCTGGGAGCTCCGGCAAGTCAGGTTTTTCTATTTGAAAAGTCTCACCCAAGCCTGACCAGCCTTGGGTGATTTTGAATTCTTGTTCAACAATGGTGGAAAATTTTTCTCATCCATTATTAAACTAGAATTCTCGACCTTTACCTCAACACATGGCTCTTCTGGTTTTACCATACCAGAATCATTGCCTGAATGTGGCTTGTCTCACTTTAATGAGTCAGATTCATCGCCGACATGTGGCTCCTTTGTTTCCAAAGAAACAGATTCATCGCCACAGAATGTTACCTTCTTCTTTTCCTTTTTCGTCCTCAGATTTGTATCTGATGAATTTGGTTTACTTAACTTAGTTGTCGAGTGAATCGATTTATCAGCACTCTTCTTCGATCTGTCGGGTGAACCCGAGGACAAAATCTTTTCGAGATATTCTCTCGCTTTCTTTCTCTTTTTCCTCAGTCGGTCTTTTTGCCCCTGAGAAAGCTTCACTTTTGTTTCTTGAACTTTAGGTTCTTTGACCTTCTGTTCTCTGACGTTTTGGCCCGAAACTTTCAATTCTTTGGGCTTGACAACGACTGGTTTCTTCTTTGCCATTTTCTGAGAATTGGCCCTCAATCTCTCATGCGATCTCCTTGGGCAATCTCTGGCAATGTGACCTTTGATATTGCAATTATAGCACCTCCTGGTCTCATAACTCCAGTATTGGCAGTTAACAGCAATGTGTCCGTGATATCCGCAGCTGTAACACACTCTGTTATCGTACCGTATACCACCTTCACACCAAACGCTCAGATCATAGCATTGTCTGGCTTGGTGGTATTCCTTCCTCAAGTTTGCTGGATTTGGCTTTGAAGTACTGTGGTCTGTCCTGCACCCAACAATTTTTGAATTTTCATTTTCTACTTTTTGTAATTTTATCTTTTGATTGGATAATCGTACTGATGAATTTTTTCTTCATTTTTAAATTTTTGTTTCTGTTCTACAATCTTCTTCACAGGTTTTTGCTTAGAGCATTCTCCCTTTTCAGTCGAGTGCAAAACAGTTTTCTGAAGTTTTCCTCTTAATTTTGAAATTGTTTTCTTTTTCTTAATTTCAGCATCAGACTCTGTCTCAGACTCATCTGCTGAATAAAATTTCTCATTTTCATCATCAGTTTTCTCATCACAATCTGCAACTTTGACTTTGTCAAAGTTTGTAACATTTTCACTTATTGGAACTGAATTGATTGGTTTTGGACAGGGAAAATTCAAACTGTCTGATTTAGTCACAAAACCTATCAATTTATTTTCAAGTTCATCAATTTTGTTCCTCGAATTCTCAGCTTCACTTTCAAGCTGAGATATTCTCCCAAAATGAGACCTAATTGTTTTCTCATTATCATTCTTCAAATTTTCAAGAACAGATTTTTCATTTATCAAAACTTTTATCTGTTCCTGAAATTTTGATTCATTCGCTTTCAGATTCTTGTTTTCAAGCTTAATCCAGAAATCTAAATCTTCTGAAGATTTCTGTTTGTCTTCAAGCTCTTTTTCCAACTTTTTGATTTTCTTTTGAGCGCGTTCACCTTCTTTTTCAAGCTTAATCCAGAAATCTAAATCTTCTGATACCACTTGTAGCGCGTTCACCTTCTTTTTCAAGCTTAATCCAGAATGAGTCGATCAGAGGCTTTCTCCTTGGTTTCAGGTGCGGAATAACAAGAAACTAAGGTAGAAATAGCACGCAGATCACTTTAACTACTTGTTTTATTGATTTGACGCTGATTACACTTCAAATCTCGCACCGGTAGCACTTCGGCACGATTTCTTCAACTGTTACAACTGAGATCGCTCATGGGGTATATATAGTGTTTTGGAACCGCTTATTGGACAGGCCCAATAAGCGGTCCAAGTAGTCACTTGAGCGGTCCTACATGATGTCGTTCGAGCAATCCACTTGTTTGTTCACTCGAGCGGTTCATACAATTGATGTTCGAGCGGTCCAAACACTAAATGGACCTAATGAGCGATCCAACATCTAAAACCTATACAATTTCACTATTTCTCGTATATCGTACATTTTTCAATCAATCCTATTCTAAGACTCGAACGAAGATGTAGTCGACAGACAACTGCACCAACAGTGTACGCGGTGCAGGCCAGTTCCTGATCGAATCTACCTTGGATGGATCGACATGAATCCCATCCCTGTTCACCACATGGCCTAAGAAATGGACTTCATGAAGCCAGAAGTCGCATTTTGAAAACTTGGCGTACAGTTGCTCCTTTCGAAGAAGTTCAAAGATAAGGCGTAAGTGCTGCTCGTGTTCCTCCAGACTCTTGGAGTAGATCAGAATGTCGTCGATGAAGACAATGACGAACTTGTCAAGATAGGGTTTGCACACCCTGTTCATTAGATCCATAAATACGGCAGGCGCGTTCGTTAACCCAAATGGCATGACAAGAAACTCGTAGTGACCGTAGCGAGTTCTGAATGCTGTCTTGGAGACGTCCTCATCCCGGACTCTCAGCTGATGAGAACCAGACCTTAGATCAATCTTGGAATAGTAACTCGACCCTTGCAACTGGTCGAATAAGTCGTCAATGCGAGGAAGAGGATAACGGTTCTTCACTGTGACCTTGTTCAGTTCGCGGTAATCGATGCACATCCTGAATGTGCCGTCCTTCTTTTTCACGAATAGTACTGGAGCTCCCCAAGGCGAAGAGCTTGGACGTATAAAGCCCTTATCCAAGAGCTCTTGCAGTTGCTTAGACAGTTCCTCCAGTTCAGTTGGAGCTAAACGATACGGTGCGCGGGCTATTGTTGCTGCTGCTGGAGCTAGTTCAACTTGAAACTCGACCTGGCGATGAGGCGGTAGACCAGGTAAATCTTCAGGAAACACTTGAGGAAATTCGCGTACAACTGGAATATCCTCTATTCTTTTCTCTGTCGTTGATGCATCAGTAACAAGTGCCAAAATGGCAGTATGCCCCTTTCGTAAACATTTCTGAGCCTTCAAGAAAGAGATGATGGCAACCACAGCACCACTCTTGTCGCCTTGAACTTCGAGAGGTTCCTTACCCAAACGAGGAATACGAATGATCTTCTCCTTACATAGGATCTCCGCCTGCTGCTTGGATAACCAATCCATGCCGATGACGATGTCGAAACTACCCAGAACTATTGGAATGAGATCAATCGAGAAGGCCTGACCCGCTAGAACGATGTTACAACCCTTAACTACATGCGTGGCTTCTACACTTTTACCATTTGCTAGTTCTACGACATGTTTGGTGTTTAGGGGTGTTGGTGTATGTTTTAACAATTTACTCATTTTCAAAGACATATAACTCGTATCCGCACCCGAATCAAACAAAACGGTAACATATATATCGTCGAGAAGAAACTTACCCATAACGACGTTGGGATCATTTCTGGCATCACCCTGCCCCAACACAAATGCACGACCCCTTGCTTCATTGTCGTTGTTGTTCCCACCATTGTTGTTGTTGCCATTGCCATTCCCCTGATTGTTATTATTGTTGTTGTTCTGGTTCCTGTTTAGCTGAGGGCAGTGCCTTTTGAAGTGACCTTCTGCACCGCAATGAAAACACCCTTTGTTGCCCTGTTGCTGATTCTACTGCGCTTGTGTCTGCTGCTGATTCTGGTTCGCAGGCCGAGGGCTTCTACAATCCTTGGCCTCATGACCCATCTTGAGGCATCTTTGACAGCGACCCTTGTTACACTGGCCACTGTGGTGTCTGTTACAGTTGTTACACTTTGGGAGGTTCCCTCGATATCCCCCCTGCCTATGACTGCCTGAAGAATGCTGACTGGGACTCTGGTAACTGTCAGTCTTTCGCTGCTGAACCTGTGACTGAACTGAAGCTGACTCCTTGCTAGAATCCCCATCCCATTTTCTCTTGTTGTCGCTGGGAGTAGCAAGTGTAGTAGCAGTGGTAGCGGTAGCAGTAGCGCTGATACGTTTAGGCAGTCTGTTCTGATCCACTGCCTGATCTGTGATACGATGAGCGAGGCGCTGAATAGCCTGAATGTTGTCAAGATTAGCCGATGTCACATGGCTCTGAATTTCTGGCGCCAAACCCTTGAGATACAACTCGATGCGCTTGATTGGAGGGTCCACCATAGTTGGGCACAGCACAGCCAACTCGTTTGACCTCTTGGTATAAGCCTCGATCTCTGACCCAGTCATTTTCAGATGGTACAACTCATCTTCCAACTTGTGAATGTCCTCCCGAGTGCAGTATTCCCTTTTAATCAGTTCCTTGAAGTCATTCCAAAGGGTGGCGTTAGCAGCTGCCAACCCTAAGATCTGCACTTGTGCGTTCCACCAAGTTAGTGCAATCCCCTCTAAAGTACCAGTGGCATATTTCACCCTGCGAGCCTCAGGGCATTCACACATCTCGAACACAGACTCGAGCTTTTCAAACCAGTGGAGGAGTCCAACCGCTCCTTCAGTGCCACTAAACGTGCTAGGACGACAATCCATGAAGTTCTTGAAGGTACACACAGGTTGCTGAACGTGTTGACCTCCTGCGTTTGCAGCTGCAAGTGCCGCAACAACTTGTTCATTAACGAAAGCCGTCAACTGGGCTTGTGTCATGTTAATTCGTCCGGCCATTGATCTTCACATCAAAGGCAACATAAGTGAGAAAGGTTCGCGAATAGTGCGATGACAGAAGAGTGTAAGCACATAGGTGTTCTCAAGCAATAAAAAGTAATGAGCAGTGTAATCTAAGCATACTACGAGCAAAGTTCTATGCAATTCTAGCATGCAGGCAATAAACATAAACCTTATTACCTAGTATGTTGAGTCTTGCACGTGGAGCGAAGCGTCGTTGTGGATCGTTGAGAGCACTGTTCTGGTTATAGTCTGGTTTTAATAAAAACGTTTTCCCATATTAAAACCAAGTTCTCTATAACCAATGGCTCTGATACCAATCTGTCACACCCCCAAAAATCCACACGCGGAGTACCACCGCTTGGAGGCGTGACATGACCAGGATCAAGCCACCAATCATATAGAACAATATATATAGTAAAAGTAATTGCCATTAAACCAAACCAAATCCATATGAAAGGTGTTCCAAAACATAAGTAAGTTATCGTTGTTTAGCGGAAGCGTATAATTAAAACTCATCACAATAAAGTATCAAATGTCGTAAGTGTTTAACAAGACAATCACGATCCAAGCCCACAACGACCAGCTCCTCCCTGTGCAAGCTCCATGTATCTAACGACCTGCAAGGCATGTAACAGAGGATCAACAACTAGTTGAGCGAGTTCACAGAAAGTAAATGAGTAATAGTAAGTTCGTTTGTAACATGTGGCTCTACTGAGCCGATAGTACGTTATATTGGTGGGGGCTTCCCATGTTGTATAACCACTAGACTATTCGTAACCATAAGTATCCTTCACAACCGAGGATAGTAGTAAGTATAAATACACGTAGGTTTTACGTGAGTATCCTTCACAACTGAGGATAGTAGTAAGTATAAGTACACGTAGCTTCCCATGTTCGTCATCGTTTTCATCGACGACATTCTGATCTACTCCAAGAGTCAGGAGGAACACGAGCAGCACTTACGTCTTATCTTGGAACTCATTCGAAAGGAGCAACTGTACGCCAAGTTTTCTAAATGCGACTTCTGGCTTCGTGAAGTCCACTTTCTAGGCCATGTCCTCCATGTGCAAGCTCCATGTATCTAACGACCTGCAAGGCATGTAACAGAGGATCAACAACTAGTTGAGCGAGTTCAAAGAAAGTAAATGCGTAATAGTAAGTTCGTTTGTAACATGTGGCTTTACTGGGCCGATAGTACGTTCTATTGGTGGGGGCTTCCCATGTTGTATAACCACTAGACTATTCGTAATCATAAGTGTTCTTCACAACCGAGAACAGTAGTACGTACAAGCTTTACGTAGGTTTACGTAAGTATCCTTCACAACCGAGGATAGTAGTAAGTATAAATACACGTAGGTTTTACATGAGTATCCTTCACAACCGAGGATAGTAGTAAGTATAAGTATACGTAGATTTTACGTAGGGGTCCTGCACAACCGAGGACAGTAAGAAGCATATGCATATGTGGGCTTTACGCATGTGTCCTGCACAACCGAGGACAGTAAGTAGTATAAGCATACGTAGGTTTACGTATGTGTCCTGCACAACCGAGGACGCTGGTATGGTAGTCTAGTGGTAGTGTCAGTATGAATCTATTCAATCTCATTCCTTCAATCCCAATTCACGTGCCCTGGGAATCCCATGCCTTAGTAAGAGTGTGAACTCACCTTGATTTGCTCGGTATGTTATTGCTTCTAGGGTTTATTAAATGTCTAAGTCTGTTACACACGACCTAGGATACATTGCACATGATACGATGTAAGTGTTTGCATCAACTTAGGGTTTACAAATCCTTGATATTCAAGAAACTGTGTTTTGTGTGTTTATGGTGTACATGATGATATCACATAGAATGTTCACGCATGCAAGATCATACAGTTGCATTCAGTATCATACGATCATATATAGAATCATACGTCACGTAAACAGTTAATCGTTTTCACGTAATTCATGCGTCGCGTCTTGAACTTCACAGTTTAGTCTAACGTGAATATTAACCTATTGACCACCGTTAACATTCTTAACATATTAACATCGTTAATGAGCTTAACAATTTAACAGAGTTTGACTTTAATTTCATCATTCATTCCTTAACAGATCAACATGCTTTTATCTTACAACTTGGCTTCAATTTAAATCACACACAAGTAGGACAGGGCCATACTCTTCTTAAAACTCAGACAAGTGTTGGGGGGGGGGGGGCTTCCCCTGTTTAAAAGTCGGATCATGCAACAAGGGATTAAAACTCAGACAACAAAAGGTGTGGGGTTAAAAGTCGGACCATGGGTTAGGGTTTGGGGGTTCAAAACTCGGACCAAAGGGGTATGGGGTTAAAAGTCGGACCCCCTTGTTCCCATGCCACAAATTCGGACCACACCCCATGTCTAAAGGTCGGACTATGTGATGCACATAAAAGTCGGACATCATCCCCCTTGTAAAGCTCGGACCCTTGTTACTAGGGTTTAAACGTCGGACACTAGATCTCACGAAATTCAGACCATATGTGATCTAAAACTCGGACTATTACATCTTATAAAACTCGGATATGATGTGTTATGTACAAACTCGGACATCAATGCCTACATAACATCATAACATCCTCGGACACTATGCAATATAGTAACAGTTCGGATCACATTAACTAGTTTAAAGATCGGACCACATTCTCATTACTAAAGATCGGACCTCCAAAGCTTAACAAAAGTCGGACCACTTACAACTTCCAAAATTCAGACTATAGAGCATATGAAACTCAGACAATTACATTCATTCACAAACCTCAGACAAACATTCATTCACGCGTTCTCTGTGATTGCAGCAGTTACACTTTATACATACCACAGTTACGTACTATAATTCATACGATCTGGAAACCCTAATTCGTACATTACATGTCAGAAATCAATTCAACAATTAACATCATCATACAAACAGACGATTTCACGACCAATCATCATCATAACACAATAATCAAGCATCAATCAAAGCACAAAACCATCATATGAAAGCTAGGGTTTACAAGTCTCACGATAATCAAGAACTGATACAATCAGACTATCAATTAGGGTTTACAAGTATTAAACAATTACCTTGAAGGATTCTAGAGAAAGAGAGGAATCAAAAGTGATAAATGTCTTGTGCCAATGATGGTGGTGATGATGATTGCTAGGGGATTAGAGAATACAGTGCTTTGGTTTTTGTGAAAATGATTAGTGAAAAGGGATTAGGGTTAAGTATCATATAAGTTTCACTAATCACTCTACACACCCTTAATTATTACACTTTACACAAGCACACCATCTCACAACAATTTCACAGTTTCACCACCAAGTTTATGCATTTGGCAAGTCTTTCACAATTAACACATAACCATGTATAATCACATAATACCGTTCATTGTATTAAAACGTATACAATTCCATAGCAACTAATTGTGCAAACACAACTAAACAATAAATGAACGTGCAATAACTGCGAAATAGAAATCTTGGAAATTCGAGTTGTCACATTATCCCCAACTTAAAAGAAATTTGGTCCCGAAATTTAGCATGCGGTTACTGAGGAAGCTAGGTAAGTTATATCGTTTACTGGTTTTCCTGGGGCGTCACATCATCGCCCCGTTGATTTGGAATTTCGTCCCGAAATTCCGCAGTAGTAGCTTCAGTCTCAGTAGTGGTTGCATTGGTTCCGAATAACTAGGGGTACTTTTCTGTCATCTGGTCTTCGCGTTCCCAGGTGTACTCTGGGCCACGTCGGGAGTTCCAACGAACTCGAACAAGAGGGATTCTCTTGCTTTTGAGGACCTTAACATCCCGGTCCGTGATTTCAACTGGCTCCTCGACGAACTGCAACCGCTCGTCGATAGTGAGTTCCTTAAAAGGAACTATGAGGGTCTCATCTGACAGGCACTTCTTCAGATTCGACACGTGAAATACGTTGTGAACTGCACCGAGTTCAGCTGGTAGGTTTAGCTTGTAGGCCACTTTGCCTATTTTCTCAATGATCTCAAACGGTCCGACATACCGCGGATTTAGTTTGCCCCGTTTGCCAAAATGAACCACAACCTTCCAGGGTGAGACTTTAAGTAAAACCCGGTCCCCGACCTGAAATTCCAACGGTTTTCTACGCTTATCCGCGTAGGCTTTCTGACGGTTGCGTGCTGCCGCCATGCGTTGTCGTATCTGTGCAATCTTTTCCGTGGCGTCCACTACAATCTCTGGACCCGTGATCTGACTCTCCCCCACCTCTGCCCAACAGATAGGTGACCGACATTTACGTCCGTACAATGCCTCGAATGGAGCGGCTTGTATGCTGGTGTGATAACTGTTATTATACGAAAACTCCACCAAAGGGAGATGCTTTTCCCAGCCGTTGCCGAAATCAATAACACATGCCCGAAGCATGTCTTCAAGAGTCTGGATCGTTCGCTTAGACTGCCCATCCGTCTGAGGATGATATGCTGTGCTCATGTCTAACCGAGAGCCAAAAGATTTGTGCATCGCTTACCATAGTTCTGAGGTGAATCGTGCATCCCGATCCGAAATAATAGAGGTTGGCACCCCGTGCCTAGAAACAACTTCTTTGAGATATATGTCTGCTAGAGTGGAGAACTTATCCGTTTCTTTGATAGCCAAGAAATGAGCAGACTTCGTGAGTCGATCAACGATCACCCAAATAGTATCGTTCCCGCGCTGGGATCTGGGTAGGCCTGTAACAAAATCCATGGAAATTTCTTCCCATTTCCATTGCGGTATCTTGGGCTGCTGAAGTAGGCCCGCTGGTTTCTGATACTCCACTTTGACCTTTGCACATGTCAAACACTTGCCGACGTAAGTAGCGATATGGGCTTTCATGCTAGGCCACCAGTATGTAGTTCTGATGTCGTGGTACATTTTATCCGACCCTGGATGTACCGAGTAGCGGGACTTGTGAGCTTCATCCATTACCAGCTCACGTAAACCGCCAAAAAGTGGGACCCAAATACGCCCCGTTACATAGTAGGCGCCGTCTTCCTTTTGTTCCATTCGTTGCCTTGAGCCGCGTAAGGCTTCAGCTTTGACGTTTTCAGGCTTTAATGCTTCCATCTGAGCAGTTCGTATCTGTGCAGGAAGACTGGACTGAATAGTGAGCTGCAAGGCTCGTACACGCCTAGGTAAGGTGTCTTTCCGACTAAGGGCGTCAGCCACAACATTGGCCTTGCCTGGATGGTACTTGATGGCGCATTCCTAATCATTAAGTAACTCGACCCATCGTCGTTGACGCATGTTCAATTCCTTCTGCTTGAAAATATGCTCGAGATTCCTGTGATCGGTGTAAATAGTGCACTTGGTACCGTACAGGTAGTGTCGCCATATCTTAAGCGCAAAAACAACAGCTCCCAGCTCTAAATCGTGCGTCGTGTAGTTCCGTTCATGAACTTTGAGTTGTCGAGAAGCGTAGGCAATAACTTTATCCCGCTGCATCAATACACAACCAAGCCCCTGTATCGATGCGTCACAATAAACCACAAAATCATCCGTGCCTTCTGGCAATGAGAGGATAGGTGCACTGCATAGTCTATCCTTCAGGTACTAAAAAGCCGTTTCCTGGGAATCTCCCCAACGGTAGCTGACACCCTTCTGTGTCAGTAGAGTAAGCGGTTGTGCAATCTTGGAGAAGTCTTTAATGAATCGTCTGTAATACCCCGCCAAACCCAAGAATTGGCGTATTTCTGTTGGTGTATGTAGGATCGTATTCTGACCCGAATGAGTCGATCAGAGGCTTTCTACTTGGTTTCAGGTGCGTAATAACAAGAAACTAAGGTAGAAATAGCACGCAGATCACTTTAACTACTTATTTTATTGATTTGACGCTGATTACACTTCAAATCTCGCACCGGCAGCACTTCGGCACGATTTCTCCAACTGTTACAACTGAGATCGCTCATGGGGTATATACAGTGTTTTGGAACCGCTTATTGGACAGGCCCAATAAGCGGTCCAAGTAGTCACTCGAGCGGTCCTACATGATGTCGTTCGAGCGATCCACTTGTTTGTTCACTCGAGTGGTTCATACAATTGACGTTCGAGCGGTCCAAACACTAAATGGACCTAATGAGCGATCCAACATCTAAAACCTATACAATTTCACTATTTCTCGTATATCATACATTTTTCAATCAATCCTATTCTAAGACTCGAACGAAGATGTAGTCGACAGACAACTGCACCAACAGACTCCCCCTTAAATGTTGACGGAATCTTCAGTGAGAGTCTTCAACATGACATTCTCGGATATAACTCGGTCTTCTTCAGGAATTCTGCCTGGATCTTTCTTTCTTTGGCTATAACTTTCATCAGACTCCCCCTATCATCCAGCTAGGATAGTCGTCTGGGATTTGTTACCACCAAAGAAATTATCTCCTGTCTTCTCTTTGTTCAGCTCATCATCTGCATCATCTGCATACATCTCAAACACTCTATCACAAACAAATAATGTTGTGATTCAACTTAATGAATCAACTAAACTTTTGAGAATTTTCACAATTTAAACACTGAACACAAATTTGAAACATTTCAATTTCTGATTCAACCTAATGAATCATTTTAAACATTTCAAACCAATTAACCAACCTGTCTGTCCATCAAGTTTAGCCTTTGAGATTTTGAAAATCAGTTCTTCAACATCAGTTGTTGAAAATCTTTTTGAATTTTTTAAACTATAAAACGTAAATGCAAAGACAAAAATTTAAATGCAGAAATGAAATATGTAAAAACATATTTTTGTGAGTTTGTGTAAGAGGATCATATCAGTTTTTGAAACACATCACACGCACCGTTAAGCTTCTAATCGTTTTAAGTTCTAAACGATTCACGTAGATTGACGATATAATTGTCCTCTTAAATTTTCATACAATTTTCAATCTATTCAGGATACTATTTAGGTGTTTTATGAACTTAGTTCAATTCATGTGTCCCACCTCTTGAACATACTCCCGTATCCAGAATCCCAATATTCAGTCTTACAGGTATGAATACTACAATGATATCTGTACATAAATTAGGGGAAAGATGCGAGAACTGAGGGATCTCAGGTCAGAACTTCCGTTCAGCAGAGAGATATCAGCTTCGACTTAGCAGTGTGTCCCCTTTAGAGGATCTTTTTAGCTACAACAGATGATTATCAATTTTATTGTCTAATCAACTGAGGGCTTTATGCTATGTTCCAAGCATTTTGCGGAAAGTATTAGCCAAGGACTAGGTCAGAACTACCGTTCAGCAGAAGTCCCGGAATAATACCCCAGACATCATAGAGTATAAACACCTAGTATATCAGAATACGAGACCTTTCAAACGAGATTTCAGGGGTTACCTATATATCCAAGTAGTGTTCCCCACGAATTTCACAAGTTTGAAATTTTAGGTTTATATCCCGAATAAATCTACTAAATGTACAAAAACCTATCGTCACATCATCAGTGAGACCGTTTATCACATTTTACATTACATTTCTTTAGCGTGCTGTGATAGTCCACTGATGTACTATCATCTCCTCTTTTATGCAACAAAAACTCATTTTTGACTTTTTCAATGTTTTTGACTTTTTCAAATTTTCTAATTTTTTTAAAATTTTTCTCCCCCTAAAATCAAAATATGTTTCAATTTTGATTTTCTGGGAAAATTTCAAACAAACTGTACAAAATTGACAACATGATGAGAATCACTTCAATTCTCCATCCATATGGCGTAAACAATCAGAACTCCCCCTCACAACAAATTATTTTCCCATTGTGATCTCAAAACATTTAAGTTTGTTTTAATCAAAATGGTTTTCCCGGAAAACATTAGTTTGTTTACCAAACATTTTAGGTACGGGGTTACTTCATCATCTTGTTTTTCGATCATATGTAGGAAAATCCAAGTACAAGTTAATGTCCTTGATTTACCATTTGCAGTCCAGAATTCTCTGTACCAATTGCAAAAATATAAACTCGTCTAATACCACTAGAAAGAAAAATACAAACAAACCTTTTTACCGTTTGTTTGATTGACGTTACCGATTAGAATTTTAGACAGATGCTGATTCATGATCTACGATACCTTCTTGGGATCTCCGGCAATTCCTGCAAAATCTCAAACATTGATTTAGAAGGATGCCGATTCATGCTCCACGCTTACAAACCTGGGAGCTCCGGCAAGTCAGGTTTTTCTATTTGAAAAGTCTCACCCAAGCCTGACCAGCCTTGGGTGATTTTGAATTCTTGTTCAACAATGGTGGAAAATTTTTCTCATCCATTATTAAACTAGAATTCTCGACCTTTACCTCAACACATGGCTCTTCTGGTTTTACCATACCAGAATCATTGCCTGAATGTGGCTTGTCTGACTTTAATGAGTCAGATTCATCGCTGACATGTGGCTCCTTTGTTTCCGAAGAAACAGATTCATCGCCACAGAATGTTACCTTCTTCTTTTCCTTTTTCGTCCTCAGATTTGTATCTGATGAATTTGGTTTACTTGACTTAGTTGTCGAGTGAATCGATTTATCAGCACTCTTCTTCAATCTGTCGGGTGAACCCGAGGACAAAATCTTTTCAAGATATTCTCTCGCTTTCTTTCTCTTTTTCCTCAGTCGGTCTTTCTGCCCCTGAGAAAACTTCACTTTTGTTTCTTGAACTTTAGGTTCTTTGACCTTCTGTTCTCTGACGTTTTGGCCCGAAACTTTCAATTCTTTGGGCTTGACAACGACTGGTTTCTTCTTTGCCATTTTCTAAGAATTGGCCCTCAATCTTTCATGCGATCTCCTTGGGCAATCTCTGGCAATGTGACCTTTGATATTGCAATTATAGCACCTCCTGGTCTCATAACTCCAGTATTGGCAGTTAACAGCAATGTGTCCGTGATATCCGCAGCTGTAACACACTCTGTTATCGTACCGTATACCACCTTCACACCAAACGCTCAGATCATAGCATTGTCTGGCTTGGTGATATTCCTTCCTCAAGTTTGCTGGATTTGGCTTTGAAGTACTGTGGTCTGTCCTGCACCCAACAATTTTTGAATTTTCATTTTCTACTTTTTGTAATTTTATCTTTTGATTGGATGATCGTACTGATGAATTTTTTTCTTCATTTTTAAATTTTTGTTTCTGTTCTACAATCTTCTTCACAGGTTTTTGCTTAGAGCATTCTCCCTTTTCAGTCGAGTGCAAAACAGTTTTCTGAAGTTTTCCTCTTAATTTTGAAATTGTTTTCTTTTTCTTAATTTCAGCATCAGACTCTGTCTCAGACTCATCTGCTGAATAAAATTTCTCATTTTCATCATCAGTTTTCTCATCACAATCTGCAACTTTGACTTTGTCAAAGTTTGTAACATTTTCACTTATTGGAACTGAATTGATTGGTTTTGGACAGGGAAAATTCAAACTGTCTGATTTAGTCACAAAACCTATCAATTTCTTTTCAAGTTCATCAATTTTGTTCCTCGAATTCTCAGCTTCACTTTCAAGCTGAGATATTCTCCCAAAATGAGACCTAATTGTTTTCTCATTATCATTCTTCAAATTTTCAAGAAGAGATTTTTCATTTATCAAAACTTTTATCTGTTCCTGAAATTTTGATTCATTCGCTTTCAGATTCTTGTTTTCAAGCTTAATCCAGAAATCTAAATCTTCTGAAGATTTCTGTTTGTCTTCAAGCTCTTTTTCCAACTTTTTGATTTTCTTTTGAGCGCGTTCACCTTCTTTTTCAAGCTTAATCCAGAAATCTAAATCTTCTGATACCACTTGTAGGATCGTATTCTGACCCGAATGAGTCGATCAGAGGCTTTCTCCTTGGTTTCAGGTGCGGAATAACAAGAAACTAAGGTAGAAATAGCACGCAGATCACTTTAACTACTTGTTTTATTGATTTGATGCTGATTACACTTCAAATCTCGCACCGGCAGCACTTCGGCACGATTTCTCCAACTGTTACAACTGAGATCGCTCATGGGGTATATATAGTGTTTTGGAACCGCTTATTGGACAGGCCCAATAAGCGGTCCAAGTAGTCACTCGAGCGGTCCTACATGATGTCGTTCGAGCGATCCACTTGTTTGTTCACTCGAGCGGTTCATACAATTGATGTTCGTGCGGTCCAAACACTAAATGGACCTAATGAGCGATCCAACATCTAAAACCTGTACAATTTCACTATTTCTCGTATATCGTACATTTTTCAATCAATCCTATTCTAAGACTCGAACGAAGATGTAGTCGACAGACAACTGCACCAACAGTGTACGCGGTGCAGGCCAGTTCCTGATCGAATCTACCTTGGATGGATCGACATGAATCCCATCCCTGTTCACCACATGGCCTAAGAAATGGACTTCATGAAGCCAGAAGTCGCATTTTGAAAACTTGGCGTACAGTTGCTCCTTTCGAAGAAGTTCAAAGATAAGGCGTAAGTGCTGCTCGTGTTCCTCCAGACTCTTGGAGTAGATCAGAATGTCGTCGATGAAGACAATGACGAACTTGTCAAGATAGGGTTTGCACACCCTGTTCATTAGATCCATAAATACAGCAGGCGCGTTCGTTAACCCAAATGGCATGACAAGAAACTCGTAGTGACCGTAGCGAGTTCTGAATGCTGTCTTGGAGACGTCCTCATCCCGGACTCTCAGCTGATGAGAACCAGACCTTAGATCAATCTTGGAATAGTAACTCGACCCTTGCAACTGGTCGAATAAGTCGTCAATGCGAGGAAGAGGATAACGGTTCTTCACTGTGACCTTGTTCAGTTCGCGGTAATCGATGCACATCCTGAATGTGCCGTCCTTCTTTTTCACGAATAGTACTGGAGCTCCCCAAGGCGAAGAGCTTGGACGTATAAAGCCCTTATCCAAGAGCTCTTGCAGTTGCTTAGACAGTTCCTCCAGTTCAGTTGGAGCTAAACGATACGGTGCGCGGGCTATTGGTGCTGCTGCTGGAGCTAGTTCAACTTGAAACTCGACCTGGCGATGAGGCGGTAGACCAGGTAAATCTTCAGGAAACACTTGAGGAAATTCGCGTACAACTGGAATATCCTCTATTCTTTTCTCTGTCGTCGATGCATCAGTAACAAGTGCCATAATGGCAGTATGCCCCTTTCGTAAACATTTCTGAGCCTTCAAGAAAGAGATGATGCCAACCACAGCACCACTCTTGTTGCCTTGAACTTCGAGAGGTTCCTTACCCGAACGAGGAATACGAATGATCTTCTCCTTACATAGGATCTCCGCCTGCTGCTTGGATAACCAATCCATGCCGATGACGATGTCGAAACTACCCAGAACTATTGGAATGAGATCAATCGAGAAGGCCTGACCCGCTAGAACGATGTTACAACCCTTAACTACATGCGTGGCTTCTACACTTTTACCATTTGCTAGTTCTACGACATGTTTGGTGTTTAGGGGTGTTGGTGTACGTTTTAACAATTTACTCATTTTCAAAGACATACAACTCGTATCCGCACCCGAATCAAACAAAACGGTAACATATATATCGTCGAGAAGAAACTTACCCATAACGACGTTGGGATCATTTCTGGCATCACCCTGCCCCAACACAAATGCACGACCCCTTGCTTCATTGTCATTGTTGTTCCCACCATTGTTGTTGTTGCCATTGCCATTCCCCTGATTGTTATTATTGTTGTTGTTCTGGTTCCTGTTTAGCTGAGGGCAGTGCCTTTTGAAGTGACCTTCTGCACCGCAATGAAAACACCCTTTGTTGCCCTGTTGCTGAGTCTACTGCGCTTGTGTCTGCTGCTGATTCTGGTTCGCAGGCCGAGGGCTTCTACAATCCTTAGCCTCATGACCCATCTTGAGGCATCTTTGACAGGGACCCTTGTTACACTGGCCACTGTGGTGTCTGTTACAGTTGTTACACTTTGGGAGGTTCCCTCGATATCCCCCCTGCCTATGACTGCCTGAAGAATGCTGACTGGGACTCTGGTAACTGTCAGTCTTTCGCTGCTGAACCTGTGACTGAACTGAAGCTGACTCCTTGCTAGAATCCCCATCCCATTTTCTCTTGTTGTCGCTGGGAGTAGCAAGTGTAGTAGCAGTGGTAGCGGTAGCAGTAGCGCTGATACGTTTAGGCAGTCTGTTCTGATCCACTGCCTGATCTGTGATACGATGAGCGAGGCGCTGAATAGCCTGAATGTTGTCAAGATTAGCCGATGTCACATGGCTCTGAATTTCTGGCGCCAAACCCTTGAGATACAACTCGATGCGCTTGATTGGAGGGTCCACCATAGTTGGGCACAGCACAGCCAACTCGTTTGACCTCTTGGTATAAGCCTCGATCTCTGACCCAGTCATTTTCAGATGGTACAACTCATCTTCCAACTTGTGAATGTCCTCCCGAGTGCAGTATTCCCTTTTAATCAGTTCCTTGAAGTCATTCCAAGGGGTGGCGTTAGCAGCTGCCAACCCTAAGATCTGCACTTGTGCGTTCCACCAAGTTAGTGCAATCCCCTCTAAAGTACCAGTGGCATATTTCACCCTGCGAGCCTCAGGGCATTCACACATCTCGAACACAGACTCGAGCTTTTCAAACCAGTGGAGGAGTCCAACCGCTCCTTCAGTGCCACTAAACGTGCTAGGATGACAATCCATGAAGTTCTTGAAGGTACACACAGGTTCCTGAACGTGTTGACCTCCTGCGTTTGCAGCTGCAAGTGCCGCAACAACTTGTTCATTAACGAAAGCCGTCAACTGGGCTTGTGTCATGTTAATTCGTCCGGCCATTGATCTTCACATCAAAGGCAACATAAGTGAGAAAGGTTCGCGAATAGTGCGATGACAGAAGAGTGTAAGCACATAGGTGTTCTCAAGCAATAACAAGTAATGAGCAGTGTAATCTAAGCATACTACGAGCAAAGTTCTATGCAATTCTAGCATGAAGGCAATAAACATAAACCTTATTACCTAGTATGTTGAGTCTTGCACGTGGAGCGAAGCGTCGTTGTGGATCGTTGAGAGCACTGTTCTGGTTATAGTCTGGTTTTAATAAAAACGTTTTCCCATATTAAAACCAAGTTCTCTATAACCAATGGCTCTGATACCAATCTGTCACACCCCCAAAAATCCACACGCGGAGTACCACCGCTTGGAGGCGTGACATGACCAGGATCAAGCCACCAATCATATAGAACAATATATATAGTAAAAGTAATTGCCATTAAACCAAACCAAATCCATATGAAAGGTGTTCCAAAACATAAGTAAGTTATCGTTGTTTAGCGGAAGCGTATAATTAAAACCCATCACAATAAAGTACCTAATGTCGTAAGTGTTTAACAAGACAATCACGATCCAAGCCCACAACGACCAGCTCCTCCCTGTGCAAGCTCCATGTATCTAATGACCTGCAAGGCATGTAACAGAGGATCAACAACTAGTTGAGCGAGTTCACAGAAAGTAAATGCGTAATAGTAAGTTCGTTTGTAACATGTGGCTTTACTGGGCCGATAGTACGTTCTATTGGTGGGGGCTTCCCATGTTGTATAACCACTAGACTATTCGTAATCATAAGTGTTCTTCACAACCGAGAACAGTAGTACGTACAAGCTTTACGTAGGTTTACGTAAGTATCCTTCACAACCGAGGATAGTAGTAAGTATAAATACACGTAGGTTTTACGTGAGTATCCTTCACAACCGAGGATAGTAGTAAGTATAAGTATACGTAGATTTTACGTAGGGGTCCTGCACAACCGAGGACAGTAAGAAGCATATGCATATGTGGGCTTTACGCATGTGTCCTGCACAACCGAGGACAGTAAGTAGTATAAGCATACGTAGGTTTACGTATGTGTCCTGCACAACCGAGGACGCTGGTATGGTAGTCTAGTGGTAGTGTCAGTATGAATCTATTCAATCTCATTCCTTCAATCCCAATTCCCGTGCCCTGGGAATCCCATGCCTTAGTAAGAGTGTGAACTCACCTTGATTTGCTCGGTATGTTATTGCTTCTAGGGTTTATTAAATGTCTAAGTCCGTTACACACGACCTAGGATACATTGCACATGATACGATGTAAGTGTTTGCATCAACTTAGGGTTTACAAATCCTTGATATTCAAGCAACTGTGTTTTGTGTGTTTATGGTGTACATGATGATATCACATAGAATGTTCACGCATGCAAGATCATACAGTTGCATTCAGTATCATACGATCATATATAGAATCATACGTCACGTAAACAGTTAATCGTTTTCGCGTAATTCATGCGTCGCGTCTTGAACTTCACAGTTTAGTCTAACGTGAATATTAACCTATTGGCCACCGTTAACATTCTTAACATATTAACATCGTTAACGAGCTTAACAATTTAACAGAGTTTGACTTTAATTTCATCATTCATTCCTTAACAGATCAACATGCTTTTATCTTACAACTTGGCTTCAATTTAAATCACACACAAGTAGGACAGGGCCATACTCTTCTTAAAACTCAGACAAGTGTTGGGGGGGGCTTCCCCTGTTTAAAAGTCGGATCATGCAACAAGGGATTAAAACTCAGACAACAAAAGGTGTGGGGTTAAAAGTCGGACCATAGGTTAGGGTTTGGGGGTTCAAAACTCGGACCAAAGGGGTATGGGGTTAAAAGTCGGACCCCTTGTTCCCATGCCACAAATTCGGACCACACCCCATGTTTAAAGGTCGGACTATGTGATGCACATAAAAGTCGGACATCATCCCCCTTGTAAAGCTCGGACCCTTGTTACTAGGGTTTAAACGTCGGACACTAGATCTCATGAAATTCAGACCATATGTGATGTAAAACTCGGACCATTACATCTTATAAAACTCGGATATGATATGTTATGTACAAACTCGGACATCAATGCCTACATAACATCATAACATCCTCGGACACTATGCAATATAGTAACAGTTCGGATCACATTAACTAGTTTAAATATCGGACCACATTCTCATTACTAAAGATCGGACCTCCAAAGCTTAACAAAAGTCGGATCACTTACAACTTCCAAAATTCAGACTATAGAGCATATGAAACTCAGACAATTACATTCATTCACAAACCTCAGACAAACATTCATTCACGCGTTCTCTGTGATTGCAGCAGTTACACTTTATACATACCACAGTTACGTACTATAATTCATACGATCTGGAAACCCTAATTCGTACATTACATGTCAGAAATCAATTCAACAATTAACATCATCATACAAACAGATGATTTCACGACCAATCATCATCATAACACAATAATCAAGCATCAATCAAAGCACGAAACCATCATATGAAAGCTAGGGTTTACAAGTCTCACAATAATCAAGAATTGATACAATCAGACTATCAATTAGGGTTTACAAGTATTAAACAATTACCTTGAAGGATTCTAGAGAAAGAGAGGAATCAAAAGTGATAAATGTCTTGTGCCAATGATGGTGGTGATGATGATTGCTAGGGGATTAGAGAATACAGTGCTTTGGTTTTTGTGAAAATGATTAGTGAAAAGGGATTAGGGTTAAGTATCATATAAGTTTCACTAATCACTCTACACACCCTTAATTATTACACTTTACATAAGCACACCATCTCACAACAATTTCACAGTTTCACCACCAAGTTTATGCATTTGGCAAGTCTTTCACAATTAACACATAACCATGTATAATCACATAATACCGTTCATTGTATTAAAACGTATACAATTCCATAGCAACTAATTGTGCAAACACAACTAAACAATAAATGAACGTGCAATAACTGCGAAATAGAAATCTTGGAAATTCGAGTTGTCACAACCAGTACTTGTAACGAAGGTCCTGGTACATTTTATCGGCACCAGGATGAATAGAATATCGAGATTTGTGGGCTTCGTCCTTCAGAATCTATCTTAAATCGGTCCGCTTAGGGATCCAAATTCGGTCCAGATAATGGAATATCCCATTCGACTTGCTCACAAGATGGGCTCCATCATGGTAGATCCTTTCCTTCTTCAAGGTGCGTTTGGTGAAACAAGCATGTTGGTTTCGCTGATGAGGGATTCGAGATGGTGCTGGGCTGGAATATTAGGAATGCTATGTGGATAGCTTCGTCTACTGATAGCGTCGGCAACGACATTTGCTTTGCCTGGGTGGTTATGAATCTCACAGTCGTAATCGTTGAGAAGTTCTACCCATCGGCGTTGACGCATATTAAGTTCTTTCTGGTTGAAGATGTGTTGTAGGCTCCTATGTTTGGCGAAGACCGTACAAGTTGTACCATAAAGGTAGTGTCGCCAAATCTTCAACGTAAAAAACAACTGCGCCTAGCTTGTAGGATCGAATTCTGACCCGAACGAGTCTATCAGAGGAGTTTTGATCAGATACAGGTGCGAAAAACAAGTATCTGACGTAGAAACAACTAGATCTTCACTTAAATCACACTTTTGATTGATATAACGGCGTTTACAACCAAATCTCACACCGGCAGCACCTCGGTATGGAAAACAAGAACGTTACAAATGATTTCGCTTATGTGGTATATATAGGGACTGGGTTTCCCACATACGGACATGTACACATAAGCGGAACTAATAGTTTCCCACATACGGACATGTACACATAAGCGGAACTAATAGTTTCCCACATACGGACATGTACACATAAGCGGAACTAATAGTTTCCCACATACGGACATGTACACATAAGCGGAACTAATAGTTTCCCACATACGGACATGTACACATAAGCGGAACTAATAGTTTCCCACATACGGACATGTACACATAAGCGGAACTAATAGTTTCCCACATACGGACATGTCGGGAAATCTCGTACAATGAGCCCTAATCTAACATTCTAAGACTAAGACACGATACAAGACGAAGTCGACAGATGTATGCACTAACAGACTCCCCCCTCAGATGTTGACGAGTCTTAAGTGTCGAGTCTTCGCATCTTCAGTCTTGATCTGTCTCTGGGCTTCCATCTCTTCAATCTTTTCACGCAAGCCTTCAGACTCCCCCTTGCGATATGCTGGCATTTCTTCAGTTCATCAGCATCATCAGCTTTAGGATCGTTGTCTGGCTTTCCATCTCACAATTTTTCAGGATCAATCAGCCTGACTCTTCATGTCTCAAGATCATTGTCTGGCTATCTTCAATCAGAGTCCTCAGGTATTGGAACCTGGCTCTCATCTAGCTCAGATCTCAGAAACGAATAACCTGGCTCAACTTGACCTGCATAAGCTCTACCTCAAAGTAAATTTCTCTCACATATATATTTCAAATATAAACACTTGCACTAACTCAGATTCTCAATCAAAACAAACACAGATTTTGATGAACCACTTGAAAGGTTAAAATATGAAAACATTTAATTCCAAACATACACTCCCCCTCAAATATTGCTCATCATGTTTAGCACTCGGAATTTTGAAAATCAGCTTTCCAATATCAGTTGTCAAAAATCTTTTTGGATTTTTTAAACTTTATGCTAAAACACACTGAAAAACTTTTTGGATTTTGAAATAACTAGACATGTAATGCATTAAAGAAATATTTGCAGACAATATTTTTGTGAGTTCGTGTAAGAGGATCATATCAGTTTATGAGACAATTTACCAACACCATTAAGCTTCATTTCATTTTAAGTTTTAAACAATTCACCTAGATTGTCAGTATATTTGTCCACTTAAATTTTCACACAAAATTCAACTGTTCTGAGATACGATATTAATGTTTTAAGCACTTAAACTTATCCGTGTGTCCCATCACTTGAATATACACCCGTATCCAGATCCCAATATTCAGTCTTACAGGTGAGTATACCACAGATGATATATGTAAAGGGGTTAAATGCGAGGGCCGTGAGAGCTCAGGTCGATACTTCCGTATACGCAGAGAGATGACGGCTTCGACTTTTCGGTGTGTTCCCTTTAGAGGATCTTTTGAATTACAACAGCAGTGACTATCAATTTTATTGTTTCATCAACTTGCTGAGGGCGATGCTATGTTTCAAGCATTTGCAGAAAGCATTATCCGGGGACTAGGTCAGTACTTCCATACAGCAGAAGTCCCAGGATAATACCCCAGATATCACTGAGCATAAAGACCTAGTATCTCAGAATAAGGGACCTTTCAAACAAGATTTCAGGGGTTACCTATATATCCAAGATGTTGTTCCCCACAGAATAAGCAAGTTTGAATTTTTAGGTTTATATCTCGTCATAATCTACTAAATGTGTAAAAACCTACTGGCATATCCGCAGTGAGATTGTTTACCACATTTTAACTTTCCAATTCTTTAGCATGTTGTGACAGTCCACTGATGTACTATCATTTCCTTTTTTCACAACGAAACTCATTTTTGAATTTTATCATGTTTTTGGATTTTTCAAATTTTCTAATGTTTTTGGATTTTCTGAAATTTTCTACTCCCCCTAAAATGCAAACACATTAAAGAAAAATTTGAAAACTATCTAAGCTTCTTGACCCACCAGAAGAAAATTCAAAACAAACTGTACAGAAACATGACAACCGATATCAAATCGCCTCAAATCGCCATTCACTAGGCATAAACAATCTGAACTCCCCCTTTCACAAACCATTTTCTCATTTAGATTTCAAAACACTTAAGTGTGTTTTAATCAAAATGATTTTTCCGGAAAATGAGTTTGTTTTTACCACTTGTAAGTTTACCACTTGTTTAAGTACGGGGATATGGTTCATCATCTTGTCAGTTTTATCAAATGTAGTAAATCAAGTACAACTTAATGTCCTTGATTCACTGTTTGCAATCAAGCAACCTCTAAACCACTTGTAAGAATAACCACTTGTAGATATAACCAATCAAGACCAATTGTAGGAATGAATCATCTACATTTTACCCATCAAAGTGCCGATTCCTGCTTCGCACTTACCAACCTGGAAGCTCCGGCGTAGTCATTCAACCTGTAAAATTTTAACAATTTCAAGTGTTTTAAAAAACAACCTTATTAAACATGAAAGATGTCGATTCCTGATCCAGGATTACAAACTTGGGATCTCCGGCAAGTCAGGTTTTTCAAGCAAAGAAAATGTCCACCCAAGCCTGACCAGCCTTGGGTGATTTCAATTCAGATTTAGTTGGGGTGTAAGTTGCTTTCTTTGTAGCGTAGAAATCTTTTACCCCTTTCACCTTCCCATCAACCAATTTTCCGAAAATCTTCTTAACTTTCCCATTAAATGTTTTCTCAACATCAAAGTTTTCCTTCTCAGAATAACCCTGATTTGAGATTTCAGTCTTTCCAACTTTTCTTTTAAAATTCTCAGTCCTCAATGGTGGAAAATTCGCATCATCCATTGAAGGAACTGAGTTTTCATCACTCTCATCAAACTGTGGCTCCTCTGATTTTGTGGAATCAGATTCATTACCAGATTTTACCTCAGATTTCTTAACAACCCATTTTTGGTTGTCAAGTTTCACACTACGCCTGTAAAATCTCATCGAACACTCACCAACTTCAAATGTTGAATTTTTAAAAACTTTAAATTTTTTCTGTCGGTGGTTCGGTTTTATCAACAACAACTTGTTTCAGTTTTCCAGAAACTCCCTGTTTTGTGTTTGTCGCTTTCGGACAGTTCCATGCAATGTGACCGACTTCATTGCATCGGAAACAGGTTCTTGTCTCTTTCTTCACATAAGCTCCATTCTTTCTCTTCTCGGCAAGAAATTCTTGGTTTGTTTGTCTCCAGAATGAGCTCTTCTTTTCCTCTTCAGCAGATGGTCCTGAAACAAATTTTGTATTTTTAGAAAATTTTTCATTTTTATAGTTTTCAGGTGGAATAAAACCAAGTCCTTTCTTTTTGTAGCTACGATTTTGGTTTGATTTCTTTTGAAAACCAGAACCAGAATTGTAACCCTTTTTCTTGTTTAAACGTTGTTATACTCTTGAGGTGTAGAGTTTAGGTTTACCATTAAGATTTAAATCTTTTATTTCAGAAATATTAATTTCTGTAAGTTTGAAAACCTTTTTGATCATTTCTGGTTTAACACCTCTTATTGGAAACTCTTTATCAAAAGATAATTTGTCAGAATCATTCAAAGTATACACAACTTCAAATGTTTCAACATTCAAATTAGATTTTGACAACAAAAATTCTTTACTATAAACCCATTTTCCCGATGATTTTGAACTCTTTTCGGACGAATTTGAACTCCCGACTGACTGACATGAACTTTCGGACTCGGACTTTGACTCTGACTCCTCATCCTTATCCAACACCTGATCGACCACTCGTTTTATCAGTTCGGACTCATGATCTGTGTCGGACGTTGTGAACGTGACATCAATATTGTCTGGTAAAACATCGGTTATCTCGGATTCTAGCTTAATATTGACCGCCTGTTTTAGTTCTTCCTCGTTAGGTTTTCTAGGTGAGTACCCTTCCCAAGTCGGAGGCGGACACTTATTATAACAGACACCCTGTTTCTTACCAGTATCCTTTCTCTTCTTTGGTTGTTCATCTTTAAATGCCTCAAAACCTTCAACTGTTGGATAAATTCTGTCGATTATGTAGTCACAACCTTTGTAACTTCGCAGCAATCTTCTGATTCTTTCATTCTCAGCTGCTTCACTATCCAACTCTTTCTTCTACTTTGCACATTCTTCTATGTACATGTTGATCTCTTTCTGCTTTGTCATCATGGTAGCATTCATCATCTTCAAAGCTTTCTCTCTTTCAGAGTTAGTCTTCTCCAGACTATTCACATGTCTATTTAATACATCATACGACTTTTTCAAATTCTTTACATCAAATAACAATTGTTCTTTCAACTATTCTAACTCACTAAACCTCTCATCTTTTTCTATACATTGTTTACAAGACTCTAAACATGTAAGACAGGGTTTTGTGACTTCAACAATCTTCTCGACTTCAACTCTCTTTTCAACTTCCACAATATTCTCAATCACTTTGACTTCTTTCAATTCTTTTGCAGCTTTCTTCTCTTTCAGTTTCTTTAATTTTTCTTCAAAATAAAATTCAAAAGTGTCAGAAGATAAATGCGTTTTTCCAAGATTTATCTGTTCCATCTCTTCATCACTATCACTTGTTTCTGATGAACTGTTTTCAGATGAAACAGATCCTTCATCCTCACTTTTCTCTTCATCAGATAACACTTCCATCCATTCCTTCAGCATTTCTGGCTTTCAAACAATATGTGCAATAAACGCTTGAACATTTGAATCAGCTGGGATGTATTTGTCCTAGCTAAATCCTCTAACCATTTTCTCATCATCTTGATCAACGATGCCATAATAAGCTTTCCTGTTTGCATCCTCGATCATTCTTCAATGTGCCGTTTGAGCTTCTTTTTGTTGATGCGGTTGATGAGTGATCTGCTGATAGATAGTTTTCCTATAATAATCATCTTTCCCAGATGACTCCTTTGCTCCTCTCGGCTCCTGATTCTTGCATTCTCTTTTAAAATGACCTTTCTCCCTGCAACGAAACAGACAACTTTAGATTTATTAAATCCTAGATTAGAAAGATTTGCATCTAAGAAGTCATTTCTTTCTGTAATCAATCTAAACTTTTCTGCTCTCCTCAAAACACTAGCTAAGGCCCATTTAATATCCATCAGTTCCAGCTCCTCTGCATCGATTTGGTCATAATCTTCCTTTGTGAGCATCGGATTGCCAATTCTTCCAGCACTCAACCCTTCATAAGACCCTAATGTAGTGACAAGTAGTCCCATATGATGCTTTACAACTTCTTCAGAATAATTTTATCCATTTTGAAGATGTAAAGCCACATTGCATTGAATTAGATGACCATTTCCAGCAAATGAACTTTGAACACTTGGAGGATTCACCGTTGAGAACCCACTAGTGTTGACTGATCCTTGACTGCTTGGTGTAGACTGATTTCCAGCACTAAATGCAGTTTGTATCTTTGGACCGGCTTCAGCAGTTTGAACATTTCCTTTATAGTACAATTTAATATCTTGTTGATGAGTTGAACTGTTCATTCTAGCAATTTTCTGCTGCTCCAGATCCTGTGCCTCCAACTTCTCTATAAACTGTGCAATCGATAACCTGCTAAACTGTCCGGAATTCTTTAGTATCATCAGATATGTACCCCATTCCTTTTGCGGTAACGCATCAGCAAGCTTTTCAACCCATTCAGCTGGAGTTTTTGTAATCATTAACTGTGACATGGTGCGAACAAGATGACAATATCTTTCAATAAGAGTCTTTGTTGTTTCACCAGGCATGCACGCAAAAAGTTTAAACTCCTTTTTCAATAAAGCTGCTTTACTCTATAACATTTCAGTACTTCCCTCAACTTTCTTTCTAAGAGCTTCCCAGATAGAATAAGCATTTTCATCATGTTGAAGCAACACAAAAATATCCTCTTTAACAGCTTGTTGTAACAAATTGATCATCATCTTTTCTGCTTTATAACTCTCTCTTTCTTGCTCCGTGAATTCTGAAATGATTTTACCGACTCCCATTGAATTCTTTGGCCTCTCATATTCAGTTTCGATGCTCTCCCAAGCTTTTAGATGATTCGCCTGAACCCAATTCTCAAACCGTTTCTTCCATCCGTGATAATCCTCGATTCCCATAAGTTTCGGAGGTTTTTGCATTGTTCTGGTTTCAATCTCCATTGTCATGGTCTTAGTAATGTCGGATGGACTAGTCGGAGTTGTAGCAAACGCATTGTAGAATTCAGAATCCATGTTTCTAACTGGTTCACCTCGTAATACACCTGTATCACCTGACGTACACACAAACAAACAAAACACAATCAGTTTAAAACATTTATCAAAGCAACTGAATCAAACTAATATTCTGTGCGAACTGAATCACTCGAACTGATGAATATTCTTTGCGGACTGAAGATTAACACACTGTGCGGACTGTTATGACCCGGATCAAATTCAAAATGACCTTTTCCAATGACCTCACTAAACCACACGACCTTGACCGAGTTTGAAATCAAATGAACTGAACCACCTCTTGTGAATATTATGCTTTGATCTTGAAAAAAAACTTTGAACTTGGGCCGACATGAATGATGGGCTGACAACACTTGATCACAAATGTGATTGTACCTCAAATTCCACTAAACCGATAACTGTTTAAATGATATCACAAAATACAATTGAACCAAACACTTTATCTAGCCGACAACATTAATACCCAAAATAATATGATTGGCCGATGAACTATTTCTCATGCAATCAACAGTTGGTAAACGATGATTGGACCTATACTCTTTTATAAATGTGGCCAACAACTAATTGGGCCTCAAATAACACTCAATGGGCCGAACACAATTTCAAAGAAATGTTTGATCGTGCTATGTACTGAAATTGACTGACACTTTTTAAATGAAACAAAATCTATTTGGCCGTTATTATGAAATTCAATTGATGGACCCTAACATAACTTTCACGTGACAATATTATCAACAACAAAGATAATTGGGCCGCTTATAAGATTCCTTTCTGATTGGACCATGTAAACTTTATCTTGTGCCACAACATCACGTGGGTCTCTTTAATGAACTGTCAAATAGATAATGCTCACAAATACATGAATCAATCTTTGTTTCTATTTGACCTCAAAGACTTAGTGGACTGACATCTGATCATAAACGACAATTTTTATTGTATCTTCAACTCTTAATAATCAATTCATTAACGGTGGCCGACAATGACTATCCAATACACATTTCTATTGGACCTTTGATTTTAGTGGGTCGGTGCATAAGGTGAATGATTGGGCCGTGAACTTAATGATCAGACAACTATTATTTCATCACACAACCACAAGATGACACATAAGCGTAACCCTTTTGTGACAAACAAGCGAGACCCTGTTGATGTCAAATAAGCGAAACTTTATTGATGACAAATAGCGGAACCTGTTTTGACTTATGACTTTTGGAGCGAAACTATCGAATAATGTGACACTGGAGCGAAACTAGGTGGAACTATGAGCGAAACCACACGTTGTCCAAATAAGCGAAACTACATCCGAAGGTGATTTGGTCCATTTTTAGTGTGAATTTTAAGCTTAAACTTTCAGGGGATTTGACTATGATCAATTATCTACAAACTGTGAAATTTTGAGCGGATTCCGACCGTAAAATCTCGTTCTGATGAAGAAAGAAGGTGTAGAAGTAAGAATATATAATGAAATCCAGCAAATCTCTGTAGAACTCCTCCTCCTGAAGCTCTGATACCACTTGTATGATCGAATTCTGACCCAAATGAGTCTATCGGAGGAGTTTTGATCAGATACAGGTGCGGAAAACAAGTACCTGACGTAGAAACAACTAGATCTTCACTTAAATCACACTTTTGATTGATATAACAGCGTTTACAACCAAATCTCACACCGGCAGCACCTCGGTATGGAAAACAAGAACGTTACAAATGATTTCGCTTATGTGGTATATATAGGGACTAGGTTTCCCACATACGGACATGTACACATAAGCGGAACTAATAGTTTCCCACATACGGACATGTACACATAAGCGGAACTAATAGTTTCCCACATACAGACATGTACACATAAGCGGAACTAATAGTTTCCCACATACGGACATGTACACATAAGCGGAACTAATAGTTTCCCACATACGGACATGTACACATAAGCGGAACTAATAGTTTCCCACATACGGACATGTCGGGAAATCTCGTACAATGAGCCCTAATCTAACATTCTAAGACTAAGACACGATACAAGACGGAGTCGACAGATGTATGCACTAACATAGCTCGAGGTCATGGGTTTTATAGTTCTTCTCGTGGATCTTGAGCTGATGAGATGCATAAGCAATAACCTTGTCCCGCTGCATGAGAACATAACCAAGACCAAGGTTTGAGGCATCGCAATAGACAATGAAGTCTTCGTTTCCTTCGGGTAAAGCAAGGACGGGAGCATTGAAAAGCATGTGCTTGAGGGTTTGGAAGCAGACTCTTGTTCAGTTCCCCAAACAAAGGATCTGTTTTATGCGTGAGAGAGGTAAGCGACACGATAATTTTAGAGAACCCTTCGATAAATCGACGATAATAGCCCGCTTGTCCGAGAAAAGAACGTACTTCAGACGGGTTCTTAGGCGTAATACAACTCTTAACGGCTTCAATCTTCGTGGGATCGACATGAATACCTTGACTATTGACAATGTGACCGAGGAATTGAACCTCCTCCAGCCAAAATTCACACATGGAGAACTTGGCATAGAGTCGATTCCCCTAGAGTAGCTCGAGAACCAAACGTAGATGCTGCGCGTCTTCGGCTTTCAATTTTGAATAGATCAGGATATCATCGATGAACACGATGACGAAGCGGTCAAGAAATGGTTTACACACGCGATTCATCAGATCCATGAAAACCGCGGGTGCGTTGGTTAAACCGAAAGGCATAACAACGAACTCGTAATGGCCGTAACGGGTGCGAAAAGCGGTTTTGGGTATATCCTCCTCCTGGATGCGCAATTGGTGATAGCCTGAGTGCAGATCGATCTTGGAGAATCACGTAGCACCTTGTAGCTGGTCAAACAAATCATCGATTCGGGGCAGGGGATAGCGATTCTTGATCGTCAGCTTATTCAATTCCCTGTAGTCGATGTACATTCAGAATGACCCATCCATCTTTTTGACGAAAAGGAATAGCGCGCCCCATGGAGTGGTGCTCGGGCGAATGAAGCATTTATCAAGTAATTCCTGGAGCTGACTCGAGAGTTCACACATTTCGGATGGAGCGAGTCGATTAGGAGCTTTAGCAACAGGGTTGGCTCTAGGAATGAGGTCGATATGAAAGTCGATATCACGACTTGGTGGTAAACCAGGAAGATCATCAGGAAACACTTGAGGAAATTCACAAACAACAGGAACATCTTTCACTTCCATCTCCCTTTCTTTACCTTCTCCGCTACTACTATGTTAGCCAAGAAAGCTCTGTATTCCTTGCGGAGATACTTGCTAGCTTGGACACATGCCATAAGCTTGAGACCTTTCGAAGCAGTTTCACCATAAACACATAATATATCACCATTCACGAGCGAAAATTGAATCATCTTATCGAAGCACACAACTTCAGCATGGTTTTCACGAAGAAAGTCCATGCCTACTATGATGTCAAAACTTCCGAGCTGCATCGGAATAAGGTCGATCGGAAAGATGTGATTGTTGAGCTCGAGAGTACAATCACGAAGAACAGAATTGACAGCGACGGTTCTTCCGGTGGAAACTTTAACGTTGAACGTCGAGGGGAGATGGGAGCGCTTACGATCAAGGAGCTTATCGAACTCAAACGATACAAAACAGTTATCGGCTCCACTATCAAACAAACACGAAGCATAAATACCATTCTGAAGGAACGTTCCATTAACCACTTTGTTGTTTGCCTGGGCCGGACGCACATTGATGTTGCTGTTGCTGAGGTTGCTGTTGCTGGGGCTCTTGTTTCACAACCCTGTTCGGGCACATGTCCGCGAAGTGGTTGGGATCACCACAAGCGAAGCAGACTCTGGCGTTGACCGCGGGTGTCGGAGTTCCCTGTTGGCCTTGAGAAGCAATGAGAAGAGCTTGTTGAGCAGGAGCTGGAGCTGCGGCGTTGCGGGGGCCGGTTCGACAATTGGCAGTGAAATGGCCATACATATTGCAATGCACACAAAATCTGCAGGCTATACCCACCGAGTGATGATAAGTACATGTCGGGCAGGCAGGGTGGGGACCAGTGTATGCACGTTTTGCAGGCGGTGCTTGGGTAACTGGTGCTGGAGCTGGTCGGTGCTGAGATTGCTGTTGAGGTGGTACATCTTGAATTGGTGCAGCAGTGGTAGTGACAGCACAGTTCTTGTTGTTGGAGTTGCTGTTGTTGTTCTTCCTCTTGCGACGAGAGGACTTGGACGATTGAGGAGCAGTGGTAGTGGTTTCAGCAGATGCGACGGTGGTAGCTTGATGCAAGTTCTTCAAAGCTTTATCCCAAAAACTAGTTTTGACTCGCTTGTCGTTGATTTCAGCGGCAAGCAGGTAAGTTTCTTCGATTGTTGCCGGCTTTGAAGCATGCACAAAATCTGCAACACAATCCGGCAGACCGCGATGTACTTCTTAATTGTCATGTCAGCAGTCATGACTTGATCAGGACAGATAATACTGAGCTGCTTGAAGCGAGCAGTTAGAGCAGTGTTGTCACCATCTTTTTGCTTTATATGCCAGAATTCATCCAACACTTTTTGTGCTCATGGGGAGGGCAGAACTCTTCAAGCATGACGTTCTTCAACTCCTCCCATGTCAGACCATAAGCTGCATCATTTCCGCGTTTGTTCCTCTCGGCCGTCCACCAGTCTACAGCGCGGGACTGGAAGACGCCGGTAGCATTCAGAGTGCGGAGATTGTCAGGACATCTACTCTGACGCAGGTGACCTCGATCGAATCAAACCATTGAAATAAAGCCATAGGGCCATCTTCACCAGTGAATTCTTTCGGTCCGCAAGCTTTAAACTGCTTGAAGCTGAAAGCAGGTTTGGGGGTTTCAGTCCTGGACTCTTCAGACGATTTGCTCACATTCTCGTATAGTTCACTCACGATCTGAGGAACTACCTTTGTCATTTGCTTGGCGACGAGAGCAGCAAGGCGTTTGTCTTTCTGGCTCTGGCGAGCAGCGCATGAGTGACGAGATCTAGATGACGACATTGTCTGCAACAGACATCGCCATAGGACTCAGACACATTATAATCGAATCTCACCTCACACGCCTAATACCACTAAAGCTCAGGAACACGATCACGTATCACATAAACAAATAGGCACATAATCACAGATTCACATAAGCACAGAAGCACATAGGCACATAAGGCAATCAGAACACAGAAACCTAGCTATGTGTTGCACGTATTCACAGAGGCAGTCAGAATTCAAAAACCTATCATTCAAAGTCCGCGAGCGTTCGAGAATATCGATTGCGATTAGCGAGTACACCGCGAGCAGTATAGCATGCGATTATCCACAAGTAGCGATCTGTTAGCGTGTTGAGGTAGAAGTGCAGTGCGAGTCGTGTGTGCCGATTAAAGCGAAGAGCAAGAAGTGAACAAATCACCAAAAATCGTAACACACAAACAGGTAAAATCACATAAAACACATAAAAATCCATACAAAATCGACAAATATTAGAGTCGGCAGTAGCGAGCTCAGAATCGAAACACATAAAAATCGAGATATAGATTGTCTGTGGCTGATAGACGTCGACTACCCAAAGTGGTTTGACTATTCACAAGGATTGTTGGTACACACTTTAACTTTCGGGACTGTGCTCTCGCCCCGAATTTGGGCGAATGGCACGCATCCTTCTAGTTACAGTGTGACCTCAAGTCGTTGGAGTCCGTCGAGACTTTGGTGAGAGTTTTGCAAAACCAAAATAGGGCGGAATAAGTCATCAAGGTTCGGGTTTCACCCCTAACTTAACAACTTTGTTCCTGTTTTGATAAGAATAGAGACGGAAATCTGCGTTAAAGTATGGATTTCACTCCTGGTTCAACGCAAATTCTTATGTTTAAAAATGAAAATGCTGGGCGAACAAGCAATCTAGTCTAGTGTTTGCGGTTTTCACACCTAGTCTCAACCCGATCACTGATTCTTTTTCGAAAATTAGAGTGCAGTGATAGTGTAGCGCAAGCGAGATTAGCGATATATAGCAAGCAAGCTCGTACAAACCCCTACAAGGTGTGCACAAGTCGGTCTGTTGGTACCTAACTATAGAATAGGTCATTTCTAAGACATCGACCCGGACTAGGTCGAGTCTTGCCTAATTCCCTATAATTATGGCTCTGATACCAATCTGTCACACCCCAACCGATGGCGGAAACATCGGGGCGTGGCACTGAGCGAAACAGATTGTCCAGAAGTATCCATAACAACTATTATTACTAATTATTTAAAGCATCATGTCCCATACCATGACATAAAAAAGTAACATAATTATTACAGACAAAATCAGGTCAAATTGTTCTGTTACGACAACTCAGATTTCAAATGTAGACATTTCGTTTATTTGTTTCTAGACCTTTCCTAGCCTCAATTTCACAGCAAGCCAAACAATATAACATCTTAAGAACCTGCCACATACGTTAAAGTAAAAGTCAATACACATAGTGTAAAGGTAAGCATACAAATTTATTAGATATAATAGAGTTCGAAATCGATTATGCATAACCAACATGTACGCAGTGTGAAATGAAGCACGTTAGTTATCGACATGAACCTATCGATACCAGTGACTGCGGGTTGACTGCCCAAGGTAGTTCGTAATACACACTCACCACTGTGAGCCATGTAATTAATTGTCCTTAACAACCCCTGAGTGAACAGGTGCGGAGTCCAAACTATAGTACTATCATTGGTAAGGCATGTAGACATCATTCCATCTGTAAACACAACAAATAAGCATTCATTAAGTCACGTATAACATGCGGTAACGGTTAGCGTTAAAGTATAGCGTAGTGTGTTTGATGTGATTTAGAATAAGTAACGTATGTAACACCCAAAAGTGCATAAAGCAAAAAGGGAACGAGTATACTCACAGTAACGATGGATTGAAGGGAGCGCTTAGAGCGAGGTTAGCCTGATCAGAATGATAACATAAACGATAAGCGGTGCGTAAAACGATGCGAAGTGTCAATGGATCGGACGGTAATCCGATCATGTGGGAATCTGATCGGGTGGCCGGTCGATCAGATGACAATCCATTCGGGTGGTCGCCCGATCGGGTGGCCACTCGATTGGATTGTCATCTCGTTTGGGATGGATATGTTTGTGTTTGATGGCTTGACTTTTGAAGTTTTTGTTGTAGCATTTTGAAAACAGAGAAGTATCTCTAGCTTTCAGGTCGATCGATCGAACGGCGGTCCGATCGGGCGACAATCCGATTGGTAGGACACTTCAGTGAGAACAAGTTCACAACAGTTTGTCACTCGATCGGATTGCAATCCGATCGGGTGGAAATCCGTTTGGAACTCATTATGTATTGAACATGTTGAAAATTGTTTAAGTGTTGAAGTCCTAACATCACATGGTCAGGTGGTAGTCCGAACGAGTGGCAATCTGATCGGACGGCAATCCGTTCGATGTTCAAACCTCAAAAGTTGAAGATAAATGTTGAGTGTGGGGCCGAAGGTGCAATCCGATCGGGTGGTTATCCGGTCGGGTGGCAATCCGATCGGACAGCAATCCGTCCCAGATGACCTGATCGTCTTCTTCACTTGTTTTTTTTGATAGTTTGCGTTTTCTTGAGACATCGTGACTACGTGCTAAGCAACAGAACCTCGTCAAGAGTCTCGTGACCCGATCGGATAGGAATCACCCAAATCCGACCCGTTCATAGCTCCGTGATGGTAGTTCATGCTTAGCCGGAATCAGTTGTCTCCTTGGTAGAACGCAGATCTTGAACCAACATATCACCAGGAAGGAGTAGAAGGTTAGAGCAAGGTCCGATTCTATCGGTTTGAGTGAATTGAGTGTAAAAGAGTTGAAAGAAATTTGGAAAACCATCTTTCAATCCTTTTCACCATAAATATATTCAGATCTATGAAAGATCTTTGTTTATTCATGTGGAAATCGTTCAGATCTAAGTTGTTCTTGGTGGATTGAAGCCAAAACATGAAGTTCATATGAACACCATGATGACATCATCCTAGAACACCTCAAATCTAGTGATTTCATGGTTAAAAGTTAAGATTTAAAAGATAGAAAGGTGTAGGAGTGCGTGTAGATCAAGAAAGTACAAGATTTAGGTGGAAAACTTACAAGAATCCCGAGAAATATGAAGAAATAGCGGCTGGAGCGAGTGGGAGAGAGAGATGTGTCAACATCAAGGGATGTTGACATATGAGGGTATTTATAGGGTTTCCATAAATGGAAAGGGGGAAAGGGGCTGATCGATCGAGTCACAGCCCGTTCGGGTGGTAGCTCGATCGAGTGGCAACTCGATCGAGTGGCAGCCCGATCGGGTGGCAACTCGGTCGGCTGGCCACTCGATTCGAGTGTTCGACGCGATGAGTTTTGCGGTTTCGATTCGTGTGTTGAGCGTTGCAATGCGATAGAGTTTCTCATCAAATTACTTTTAATCCCAACTACTATATCTAACATACAATCATCCTAAATTACTTGCGTTTAGCGTTTGCGATTCGATTATGATTGAATTGCGATTGCGTTTTGATTAATCACCACGACATATACATAAATAAACACGCACAAGTAACACATAAAGGCACACACACACGTAAAACCATATCCAGAACGCATAATTCGAGTTTGCGAGAGCGATTGCAATGCAATAATGCGATAAAACATGCGATAATCATCGATAAAACCTCGATTATTAACAAGTACTCCACATAATACAACTAACATAAAAACATAAAAAGACTATCTACAAGTTAAAGAAAACAGGAATTGAGCAAGGAGAGACAGATCGCAATTAGCAATCTTTTCTTCCTTTGACTTCAATCTTGACTTTGACTTTGACTTTCGAAACACGGGGTATTACAATAACACACTCATGATTATGAAAGTTCACTTCATATCCTTTTTGCACTAGTTGTCCCACACTTAATAAGTTATGTTTCAGGCCTTCAACATAGAAAACATTCGTTACTCTTTTCTCTACTCCTCTCACTTTGATGGTTACATCACCACTTCCTAATATACTGATCCTCTTGTTGTCTCCAGTTCTTACTTCCTTCTTTTCTGATTCATTCAGTGTAATGAACAAACTCTTGTTCCCGGTCATATGATTGCTACATCCACTATCTAAATACCAACAATCGTCTTTCGTTATCTCTTCTATGTTAAAGATCATAAATAGGGTTTCATCGTTCCCTTCTTCCGTCTCATCTTCACGTAACAGAGCATTGTTGCTCTTATCATTCTCGTCCCCTTTCTGACAAAAACGTGTCGTGTGCCCCAGTTTTTGACAATTATAACAACGGATTTGTCCGCTAAACCTTCCTCTTCCCCTGCCTCTTCCTTTTCCATTGAAATAAGATCTGAAAAATCTTGATCGATTCTGGTTTTGGCTTTGTATTTGAAATGCTTGTTCGACAGGTACATCATCATATTGTTTCAACCTGAATTCATGAGATTGTAAAATCCCATGTAACTCTTCTGTCGACATGACAATTATGTCTTTTGGCTCTTCTATGGCTACTACAACCGATTCATATTTCCTTGTTAAACTATAAAGAATCTTATCAACTATTCGTTGTTCTGTAATGTTTTCTTCATTTAATTGTAATTGATTCACTATAACTGTCGTTCTATTGATATATTCTTCTATATTTTCACTGTCTTTCATTCGTAATGCATCAAACTCACATCTTAGGGTTTGTAATTTTACCGTTTTGACTCTATGTTCTCCTCTCTATGCCTTGTGAAGGATGTCCCACGCTTCTTTGGATGTTTTACTTGTTGCGATTTGTTCAAACACAATTTCATTCACTGCCTGAAAGATTATATGAAGCGCCTTCTTGTCCCTCTTCACTTTCTCCCTGTGAGCATTTTGATCATTTTCTGAAGCCCCCGCCGCCAGTTGATTGTATCCTTCTTCTACACTGGTCCACAGATCTTGTGATTCTAATAAAACCTTCATTTGTATGTGCCAATGATAGTAATTCTGTCCCAACAGTTTTGGGATCTGAGTTTGAATTCCGCCATTTGATGTTGTCATTTGGACGAGATAAAATTTTTGATGAGAATTGCAGCGATTATGATGTTAGTAAGTGCGGATCGTTGTGGCTCTGATACCACTTTATTGAGGTTAGAATTGAGATTAGGGTTTTGGAGCATAAAAGAATGAATGATGTTCGTATTATTCGAATTGGTGAATTGTATTTTTGATACATACATACATATATATAATTGACGGTTGGATGCATAACCGCCACCACTTATAATAAAACTAAACTATATAAATAAATACATTATACTAACTAATATATCTAGCTTATATTCCTTCTAATAATAAGCCTGGTGTGCAAAACCATTCATACATATGATTTTATGAGGTGGTTGTTTCATCACTATTTTCATGTGGCTATATTGATTATGGTTGATAGATCTATCACCTTCATTTTAGTATAGTTATTCTTAGGGAAGATGTCTTCTTTTACAATCTAGGGTTTTTTGCTTGAAGGCCTTAGGACTTGGTTAAGATCTTCACGTGTATTGTTGTTGATTCTAAAGTTTTCTATACCAAGTGATACACTATTTAATTTATGTTGTAGGTATGAAATCAAAGAGAGAAAATTTCAGGATGTGCTTTATGATCAACATGGTTTGTATGTGTATCTATAAATTAAGAATTGTACCAATTAACATAAGAATTGGTTGATCTTCATTATAGTGGATCTTGGAGTAGTGAAACATTAGGTCTTGAGTCATTAATTATTAACTCATCTAGGTTACTCGAGTGAGAGCCTAGCCTTTGGTGAAGCATTTTTCATAATTTGATTCTTTTGACACAATCATATGTAAATTAGGAGGATCTGATGCATGGGGGATATCTTTTGAACTAATTCATGTCTTTCTGATTCATTGATTTGGTTTATGCTTATTTCAGTCTATAAATTAAACTCACTTCTAACAAAAGATCGGATTAAATATTGATAAGGGTTTAGTAATGGAAGTTACACATTGTATCCTTGGATCGATACTTGATTCTTATCACTGCTATACTGCATATACGATATGTACACTTGCCTATGTGTGTGTAGATTAGTAATTTGTTGAAAGTCATTTTATATATTTGTAACATAAAACATGTAACGCCCTTTATTAGAAAATTATATACGATTTACACATATCAATGTCATATACCTCATGTTGTATGTTGATGACATCATTCTTACTACATCTTCTTGTAGGATCGTGTACAGACCCGAACGAGTCGTTCAGAGAGGTTCTGATCTATTTCAGGTGCGGAAAACAAGAAATAGACTTAGATACAACAAACACTTCACTTTAAACACTGATTATATTGATTTAACAGCAATTACAATCAGTCTTCACACCGGCAGCACCTCCGTATGGAAATCAGCAAAAGTTACAATGATTTCGCTCAGAATGACTATATATAGTGCTCATGATTTCGCTTAAACAGGAAATAAGCATTTCAAGCGGAATCAGATTTTAGTGATTTCGCTTGAAACATACACATACGGTTTCAAGCGGAATCATCAGTTCGAGCAGAATCAACTTCTAAAACACATTAAACTTCCTATTTTCTCGTATAACGTGCCCTGATCTATCCTATCTAGACTAAGACTCGATACAAGACGAAGTCGACAGATGTATGCACTAACGGACTCTCCCTCAGATGTTGACGAGTCTGACTGTGTCGAGTCTTTGCAACTTCAGTCTCTATCAGTCTCTGGGCTTCACTCACTCTATCTTCTCTAGTATGTCTTCAGACTCCCCCTTGCGATATGCTGGCATTCCTTAAGTTCATCTGCATCATCAGCTTCAGGATCGTTGTCTGGCTCAAACTTTGACCACGGAATCGAAACCTGGCTCATGCTCTATCCTCAGAATTATCAGGCATCGGAACCTGGCTCTTTAAACACTAGCTTCTCAGGATCGATCATCCTGACTTACTATCACACAACTTTGATTCCAAGATCGTCACTTGGCTCTAGTTCTGCTCAGGATCGATAACCCAGTTTAAAACTTAAAACTGCACCATCTCTTCCTCATAGTAAATTTCACAGATTTAACAATTCAATATTAATCCGTATTCACTAACACAGACTCTCCCCATCAAGATTAACTATACTCTTTGATGAACAACTTGTTGATTTGATCAGAAACACATTTGATTTCAAAACACACACTCCCCCTCACAAAAATGTGATCATGTTTAGCACTTGGAACTTTGAAAATCAGCTCTCCAACATTAGTTGTCGAAAATCTTTTTGAATTTTTCAAAAGTTTATGCTAAAACACACACAAAATCTTTTTGGATTTTTTTAAAATGAAAATAAATGCAGTAAACAAATATTTAAAGACAATATTTTTGTGAGTTTGTGTAAGAGGATCATATCAGTTTTGATACATATCACCAACACCTTTAAGCTTTATTTCATATTAAGTTCTAAACAATTCACCTAGATTGTCAGTATATTGATCCACTTAAATTTTCACACAAAGTTCAATTGTTTCGAGATACGATATTAGTGTATTAAGAACTTAAACTTATTCGCGTGTCCCACTACTTGAATATACTCCCGTATCCATATCCCAATATTCAGTCTTACAGGTGAGTATACCACAGATGATATCTGTATCAGGGTTAGATGCGAAACCGTGAGAGCTCATGTCAGAACTTCCGTTCAGCAGAGAGATGACGGCTCGACTTTTGGTGTGTCCCCTTTAGAGGATCTTTTGTTTCAACAGCAATGACTATCAATTTTATTGTTTCATCAATTTGCTGAGGGCGGCGCTTTTTCAAGCATTTGTAGAAAATATAATACAGGGACTAGGTCAGAATTTCCATTCAGCAGAAGTCCCGGGATAATACCCCAGATGTCACTGAGCATAAAGACCTAGTATCTTAGAAAGAGGGAGCTTTCAAACAAGATTTCGGGGGTTACCTATATATCCAAGTTTTGTTACCCACAAAATAAGCAAGTTTGAAATTTAGGTTTATATCTCGTCACAATCGACTAAATGTGCACAAACCTGCTGGCATATCCACAGTGAGATTGTTTATCACATTTTTATACTTTCCATTTCTTTAGTGTAGGTCCCTATCCCGTATGGATCTTAACAAAACTGACAATCTACCAAGGGTGCGGAATCCCCTTGATAAACCTAGGAAACAGAAACAAGAACACGAGACGGTTTACCAACTGATCTTCTATGATTATCCAACGAAAACGTTTACAATCACTAAAGATCTTCACGAACTCACAGCCAATGTTCTGTGTATTCGAACTCTCTCTCAATTACCTCAAAGTCTAACCCTGAAACTCTAGGTAAAGGTTGTTTATATAGCACAACCTATACAAATCCGAATTGGGCTTAGCCCATACGAATTCTGTTTATAATTCGGGCTAAACTAGATGGACTTTCACTTGAACTTGAACTTGGACAATTTGGGCTTTAACAAACTCGAATTCCACTCTGTCTTCATAAGTCTTCGCGGCCCAAACTCGTTTAATATCCAAAGACCAATCCAACATTGTTGTCACATAAAATGCACCAACAAACTCCCCCTTGACAACAGCTTGCAAAGGAAACTTTAGTCTTCAGAATATCACAGTCTTTGGTCTTTGGATAACGTCAGCTTCAACATGAATTCTGTCAGCAACAGACTCCCCCTAAGCTGATGTATCCAATCACCAAATCTTCCAAGTTTTGATTCAGCAATCCAAGTAAGTCTTCACAGCATCCATTCTGCATTGTAGAAGGAGGATTCTACCAAGCAGCAACAAACTCCTCATCACTTCAGAGCAACTTTTCAGCAACACACTGCTTCAATCTGTATACTATAAAACAAACATCTCGAGAAACCATAAGATTTTTCAACACAGTTAAACAATTACTATTATTCAAGAGATAATTCAACCATATCACAGATTAAGCATTTTCCATTTAGCACCAACACCCACAAATTTTAACAAACACCTTATAACCTGCATGATTTAAAATCTGAACCCACTTTCTAACACCGTCTCCCCCTATCGGTAACAACTCCTCCAAGAATAACAGTTTTCTGTACATTAAGAATTTTAACAGAAAAAGACACTATTTTTGGATTTCTATATTTTCTGAAAGCAAGTAAATAACAAAAAGCAATAAACACTCTGTTTTTGTGAGAATCACCGATAAGAAGATCATATCAGCACAATCAAACTATTTCACACCATAAGTGGATTCTTTGTGTAATTTTTCGTGAAAAGCAGTTCAGGACGATTACCAGTATGTTTGTCCACCTAAACAAAATGCATGAACATTTCAAGTACCATTACCATATGATACGTTAAGGTAATATTATTATACCGAAATACGAGCGTGTCCCACTTCAGGATGTACCCCCGCGATCAAGGTATGCACAAAGATTTATCGTAGTAGGTGAGTATACTGAATTCATCCGTTTTGTTTTTCAACGATAGATAATTGGTGAACAGGTCAGTACTTCCGTACAGCAGAGAGACCAAAATATCTTATTGAGGGCTAAGAGAGATACCATTTTTGGTATGAATTGTGCTTTTTGCACTTATTAAATGACTCACTATGAGAGCTTTTTCATTTTCAGGGTTTTGGCATTTTTAGCTCTTTTAAGATATCCTAGGTGTGTCTAGGTCAGCATGTATCTGGATGCAGCAGAAGGACACCCCTGATATCCCCGGATGAAATAACAGTATAAAGACCCAAAACTTCAGATTTTGGCAATCTATCAACGCAAGAATTAAGGTCATTAAACCATACACCACTGATGTGTTCTCCACTCATACTCAGTGAATTTAGGTTTATATCATATTGGTAAGTTCATTATTTCATGCTTTTGCCTACTGATACATCATATAATGAAGCTGCTATCACATTTAAGCAATTTAGGTTCAATTTCAGTGTGACAGTCTAACTTGCTGATGTACTATCATTTCTTCTTTTTCACACAGTGATACCTCATTTTTTATTTTCTATTTTTTTTATGTTTTTGTATTTTTTATTTTTGAAAAAGCAGTAAACTATTTACAAAATTCATATGAATAACCAGTTATTCAGGATTCCTCATCCAGTTGAGTTCGACTAAGTGTTCAAAGCGAGCTCTATCAAAAGCTTTTGTGTAGAGATCAGCAAGGTTATCTTCTGTGTCGACTCGATGTAATTCAATTAGTCGTTTTTCAGCACAATCCCGTATAAAGTGATGACGTATGTCAATATGATTAGTTCTACTGTGCTTTACGGGATTGTTTGTGATTGATATAGTGGCATTATTATCTATCATAATAGGAGTATGAGTGAAATCCAAACCATAATTGCGCATCTGCTGTTGAATCCAGAGAACCTGAGAGCAACAGCTACCCGCAACAATATATTCAGCTTCACACGTAGAGGTAGACACACAGGATTGCTTCTTGCATTGCCAAGACCCGATCCTGCCTCCTAAGAACTGACAACCACCTGTTGTAGACTTTATGTTTGATTTGCATCCTCCAAAGTCTGAATCAGTGTAAGCAACGAACCTCAAATCACTCTCAGCTGGATACCACAACCCAAGTTTAGGTTTCCCCTTCAAGTAACGAAGAATGCGCTTTACTGCTTTCATGTGTGACTCTTTCGGATTCGCCTGATATCTGGCACACAAGCATACGACAAACATGATGTAAGGTCGTGAAGCAGTCAAGTACATCAGAGAACCAATCATCGCCCTGTATTGAGTAGGATCAACATCTTCAGTGCTTTCATGATCTGGGCCGAGATTGTGGTTTTCGCAAATGGGTGTATTGGAAGTAGAGCAATCCTCCATTTTGAATCAAGCCAAAATGTCATACACATAGTCAGATGTTTCAAGGGAAAAGAATTTCCACCCAAGTCTGACCAACCTTGGGTGTTTTTAGCTCTTTTAGCTCTTGTTCAGTTGGGTTAAAAGTTGCTTTCTTTGTTGCGTAAAAATCTTTAACCCATTTTGCCTTCCCATCAAGCATTTTTCCAAAAATTTTCTTAACATTTCCATTGAAAACTTTCTCGACATCAAACTCATTCTTCTCGGAGTAAAATTGATCCGAGATTTCAACCTTACCAACTTTCTGTTTAACTTTCTCAAACTTCAGCGATGGAAACTCATCATCATTCACTGAAGGTGTTTCTTTTGCCTCAACTTGTGGCTCTTCTGGCTTTGTGGAACCAGATTCATCACCGACTTTCTCATCAACCTTCTTAAGAACCCACACTTGGTTGTTCTTAGCTTTCCTTTTATAAAAATTCTTTTTAGAACACTCACCAACCTCATAAGTTGAATTTTCAAAAATTTTGAGTTTTTCAGATGGTGGTTCAACATCAACAATTTTTTCTTTTAGTTTTTTCAGAAACTTCCTGTTTTGTCTTAGCATTTTTTGGACAGTTCCATGCAATGTGACCAGCTTCATTGCATTTGAAACAGGTTCGAGTCTCTTTTGAATGAAAAACTGCAGTGCCTTTTCTCTTCCTCTCAGCAAGAAACTCCTGGTTAGATTGTTTCCAGAACGGTTTCTTCTGTTCTTCTTCTGCACTTCCACCTGAAACAGATTCTGTTTTTGTTTTAGAATTTTTCTCATTTTTATAATTTCTGGTGGAATAAAACCTAAACCTTTCTTTTGAAAACCAGAACCAGAATTGTAACCCTTTTTCTTGTTTAAACGTTGTTGAACTCTTGAAGTGTATTTTTTAGGTTTTCCAGTAAGATTTAAATCTTTTATTTCAGAAATATTAATTTCTGTCATTTTGAAAACCTTTTTGATCATTTCAAATCTGACACTTCTTATTGGAAACACTTTGTCAGAATATAATTTGTCAGAATCATTCAAAGTGTATGCTACTTCGAATGTTTCATCATTCAAATTTGATTTTGATAACAAAAATTCTTTATTGTAAAACTGTTTAACCGTCGGATTTGAACTGTTGGCTGACGAACTTGACCCTCCAGACTCAGACTTTGACTCAGACTCCTCATCAGTATCCAACACCTAATCAACCACCTTTTTGATTAACTCAAACTCATGATCAGTGTCAGACGATGTGAAAGTGACATCAATGTTTTCTGGTAATTCATCAGTTGTGTCGGTTTTTAACTTTATATTGACTGCTTTTTCAAGTTACTCCTCATTTGGTTTTCTGGGAGAATAACCTTCCCAGATCAGAGGCGGACACTTGTTATAGCTAACAGTCGGTTTCTTACCAATATCCTTCTTCTTTGGCTTGTCGTCTTTGAATGCTTCAAAACCTGCAACAGTTGAATAAATTCGATCAATAAGATAATCAGAACTAGAATAGCTTTGTAATAAACGTCTGATCCTCTCATTCTCAATTTTCTCTTTTTCCAACTCTTGCTTCCACTTTGCACTCTCCTCGATGTAGTAGTCGATAGCTTTTTGCTTCGACATCATCGTAGCATTCATCATCGTCAAAGCGTCTTCTCTCTCGGAGTTAGTCTTTTGAAGACCGATCACCGTTCTATTCAAAACATCGTAAGATTCGTTCACGTAATTGAGGTTGAACATCAACTGCTCCTTATTCTTTTCATACTCAACCAACATCTCATCTTTCGCTGCACATTCCTTGCATAGTTCTAAACACTTTGTGCAAGGTTTGATGACTTCTACAATCTTTTCTACTTCAATGATTTTCTCCACTTCTACCACTTTTTCTTTTTCTTCAACTACTCTTTGGATTGTTTGAAACACTTCTTTAGCAAATTGAACTTTATCATTAAAAACAGAATCTTCTTCTTGATCCATACATTTCTGTTTCGTTTCAACAATCTCCTCAACAACACTTTTTACTTTTCATTCTGAACAGCTTCCTTTGTTTGATTACCACTTTCAGACTTCTTTTTCATTTGTTCTTTTGCAGCTTGTTTCTCTTTCACCTTCTCCAAGCGATCTGCAAAATAGAAATGAAAACTTTCAGGAGAAAGATGAGTTTTAGCAATATTAATATGTCTTTCTTCCTCATCATCACTGCTATCATCAGTTGGTGATTGTTCAAACTCAATTGATTTTTCAGAGTTATCATCTGAAGAACCAGAAACTGATAGTGTTTGATCAAAAACAACTTCTTTTTCTGAACTTTCATCACTTTGTAAGCTTTCATCTACACTCTGTGAGCTTTCATCAGATGCAACAGACTCTTCTTCATGATTCTTCACAGTTTCACCAATAGACTTCATCCATGTAGTAAACATATCTGGTTCTTTCACAATCTTAGCAATGAATGCTTTGAACTCTCCTTTTTCATCAACAAACATCTCCCAGCTGAAACCTTCAGGTAGTCTTTCATCATCCTGATTGATCAAGCATGCTTTGCTTTCGGGTGATATGTATTTGTTCCAGTTAAAATTTACCAGACATGCTCTCTTTGAATCCTCGATCACTTTTCTACCATGAGCAACCTGTGGTTCTTGATGTTGTTGTTGACCAACTTGCTGATAAATGGCTTTCTGGTAGTAGTCATCTTTTCCGAATGGATTCTTTTCATCATTTGCTTCCTGGTTTTTGCATTCTCTCTTGAAATGACCTTTCTCCCTGCATCGAAAACAAGTAACATTAGATTTATCAAAACCTAAAGTAGAAACATGTGCGTCAAGAAAGTCATTTCTCCCAGTAATCAGCTTGAATTTTTCAGCTCGTCTAAGAACACTAGCTAGACACCATTTGATGTCCATCAGTTCCGTTTCTTCAGCGTCTATCTGATCGTAATCCTCCTTTGTGAGCATAGGATTTCCGATCCTCCCTGCGACCAATCCTTCATAAGATAGAAGCACAGAACCAAGTAATCCCATGTGATTTTTGCAATCTCTTCAGAAAAACTTTGACCATCTGGAAGATTCAAATCAATGTTGCACTGTATCACATAACCATTTCCACTTTTCGTACTTTGAGAACTGAAGCTTGAAGTTGGGCTCTTTGGGGTAACACTCGGGTAAGAAGAGAAACCACTGCTGCTTTTTGGACTTTGATCACCTTTTTCAGTAGAATCTCCAGCACTAAATGCAGTTTGTATTTTCAGACTTCTTTCAGCTTCTGGGACACTGCCTTTGTAATACATTTTCACATCTTGTTGACCACTCGGACTGTTCATCTTTGGGATCTTTTGTTGTTCCAGATCCTGACTCTCAATCTTTTCAATGAACTGAGAAATCGTTAATCCATCATAAACACCTGTATTCTTTAGAATCATCAAGTATGTACCCCATTCTTTTTGTGGTAATGCGTCAGCTAACTTGTCTACCCACTCTTCACGATCTTTGGTAATGCTCAACATCGACATGGATCGCACTAAGTGGCAGTATCTTTCGATCAACTTCTTTGTATCTCCTCCAGGTAAACTACTAAACAAATCAAATTCTTTCTTGAGCAACGCCTTCTTGCTCTTAATCATGTTCTCACTACCCTCAAATTTGACTCTAAGAGCATCCCAAATTGACTTTGATTTCTTATCATGTTGAAGCAGTATAAAGATGTCTTCTTTGATGGCTTGCTGAAGCAGACTAATCATCATCTTTTCAGCTCTATACATTTCTCTTTCTTTGTCATTAAACTCTGAAATTTCTTTTTTTAGTTTGCAATTCGGTACGTGGTAGCACATATCTCTTTAAAATACATTCCCATGACCTCAGATGTTTTGCCTGGACCCAGTTTTCGAACCGATCTTTCCATCCGTAATACTCCTCAATACTCATTAGCTTCGGGGGTTTTTGAGTAGTTCCCGTTTCGTTTTCCAAATTCATGTTTTGAGCAATGACAGCCGGAGTAGTCGGAGATGAAGCGAACGCGTTGTAGAAATCGTTATCCATGATTCGGTAGCACGTTTTTCAAAAACTATAACTTTCAAGCGGAATATTCAGAATACAAGTTCAAGCGGAATCTCAATCTGCCCTTTCAAGCGGAATAGCAAAGAATCTTTTGCAAGCGAAATAACAGCAGAAGACCTTCAAGCGGAATATCCAAGTTGCTATTTGGAGCGGAATCCCAAATGAGTTTAAGCGGAATACCAAACTGAACCTTCTGGAGCAAAATCACCAGGAACTCTCAAGCGGAATCTGAACAAATGTCTGTTTGAAGATTTCGCTTGTACCTTTTCAAGCAAAATTAGCACACACAAGCGGAATCATAGAATATGTGTTCGAGCAGAATCACTTCGGAGGTCCATTTTGTCTACTTTTAGGTCGAATTTAGCTGTGAAACTTTCAAGGGTTTGTTAATGTTCACTTATATACAATCTGTGTGAAATTGATCTGATTTTGACCGTTAAAACTTTCTGAAACAATGAAAGAAGGTGTAGAAGTAAGAAATCTCGATGAAATAAGGCTGTAATCTGCAGAACTCCTCATCCTGAGCTCTGATACCACTTGTAGGATCGTGTACAGACCCGAACGAGTCGTTCAGAGAGGTTCTGATCTATTTCAGGTGCGGAAAACAAGAAATAGACTTAGATACAGCAAACACTTCACTTTAAACACTGATTATATTGATTTAACAGCAATTACAATCAGTCTTCACACCAGCAGCACCTCGGTATGGAAATCAACAAAAGTTACAATGATTTCGCTCATAATGACTATATATAGTGCTCATGATTTCGGTTAAATAGGACATAAGCATTTCAAGCGGAATCAGATTTTAGTGATTTTGCTTGAAACATACACATGCGGTTTCAAGCGGAATCATCAGTTCGAGCGGAATCAACTGCTAAAACACATTAAACTTCCTATTTTCTCGTATAACGTGCCCTGATCTATCCTATCTAGACTAAGACTCGATACAAGACGAAGTCGACAGATGTGTGCACTAACACTTCTGATGACTTTACCATGATTAACCTTGTATCATTATCCTCATTCCTTGGCATTGTCGCTACTCGCGATGCATCTGGCTTATTTCTTTAACATGTTTACTTGTTTGTGATATTCTTGCATGTACCGATATGGCCACGTGAAATCCTTAGAGTACTTCGTACACGGTAAACATGTTGTCGATCCTATAGTTTAACGTAGCCTTGCTGGTGCTCTAGTGTATCTCTTTGCTGTGGGGTGTTGTTTTGACACCCGCTTGTCTACCTCATCGTTTTGTGTCTTCCTCCAAACATAAGCATGTTATCTCCCATACTAGCACTACATATGAATATTGCGGTGTTTCTAATGTTGTTACTAAAGCAACAAGCCTTCATAATCTCCTTCTTGAGTTACAATGTCCTTTGTCTTGTAGAACTCTGCATGTTGTGACAATATCAGTACTATGTATTTAGCATTTAACCTAGTAAAGCATCAAAGAACCAAACATATAGAAATATATTTACAAGTTTTAAGGGAACGTGTTACCATTTGTTAGGATCATGTGTTACATGTTCCATCAGGTCATCAGTGTGTAGACATTTTCACTAAAACCTTACCTTCGCAATTCCATCAGCTCACCAGTTTGCATATATTTTCAATAAAAGATTACATCGCGATAACAATAAATTAATTGTTGTTAAACAATGGTCTATTAGAAATCCATATACAACTATACTAAACATGAGAGAACAAGACTATAGAGAATAAGTGAATAGGAATTCTTTTTCATTGAGATATCAACATACAATACAAAGAACTCTATATATAGTGTTCTTACATTAATACAAAAGACATGAAGAGATGGTGGTTACATATGTGGAGAGTTACCACATTATGGTGCATTCATAACACTCCCCCTTGACTATCCACATGATGAAATATAATAGTCTACTATTCTTTTAATACGCTAGGTGATGTTGTCTCATTAAAAACTTTGCTAGGAAAACCTAGTGGGATAAAACCATAGCAAAGGAAAAAAGAGTGCAACGCGTATTTTCTCCCCCTCATACTTTTGGATCAGATATATGCCTCATTAAAAAAAAAAACCTTACTAAGAAAACCCAATGGTAAAAACTTCTTCAAAGGAAAAGTAGTGCACTACGCATTATACATAATTAACAACATGATTTATGATGATGTTAAATTAGTACTTCGGGACCTATAAGATAAACTGATACTACTGGATCAGTTATTTGTCTCGTTAAAAACCTTACCAAGAAAACCTAATGGGAAAAACTTAGTGAAGGGAAAAAGAGTGCAACATTTGAGATTAGAACTGTAATCTTACCAATACATCTAGCAAGAACGTAATATCAGATGTCGTCTTGTTTGCAAGATACGTCAATGCTCTGATCGCAATTAAGTATGGTACTTCTTGACTAAGTAGTTCAACATCCCTTTCTTGGGGTTGATAAGAATATTTTTTCTATGTCAAGTGATCAGACAATCGTTCATGTACTCAACGAATGAGCTTTTTCAACGTAACATCTTCTAGATGTAGTCAGATTGATGAGCAAAAATAGTACATATATACTTGAACTACAGGTCGAGAATAACTACACTTTGTAAAGGTCATTCAAAATTTTCCTCTTTAGTTTGAGAGTTCCCTCTCGATGATGTTTACATTATCACTGTAAGAGTGAAATCTTGTTAAACAGATGTAGCTCATTTTATCAAATTATACCTCTCTTTTCAGAGTATAGTCGACTGTACCACATACGATTAGTTTCCTATAAGATTCATATATATAACACCTATGGGGTTATTGTTTTATAATGCTTTGAGCATTTTTAATCCTTCAGGGGGTTTTCATACAGATGTCATTTGTAATTGTCTCATACATGTATACAGTGATGACATCCATAAGTTGTTTTATCTGAAGTCATTCTGAGATTGCGAGGCCGCTTAAACATTTAAAGATTATCGCATCCACTACAGGGTATACGCTTCCTCGTAATCAACCGCTGGGATTTGGGAAAATCTTTATGTTAAAATGCGTACCTTACATCGCAAAAACTTATTATTTACGTTTCCTTTTATTTAAAGACACCCATTTATAACCTACTGGTTTGACGTTTATGGGTGTTCGAACTGCTGGTTTGAAAACGTTTAGTTTGTCGAGCAAATTTAGTTCAACCTTAAGTCATGTAGCCATTTTGGCTATTTGTGTGCGTACACTCTTGCACACTTTCTATATATGTAATCTTTTTTTTCATCGATTACATCTATTGCTATAGCATAATCAAATATATCATTTTACACGTGTTCCATTACGGTTCCATATTGTACCTATTTTATACATAATTCATCGCGATCTCATAAGTCTAAAACAGTAAATTCCATTAATGCCCCTTATGAATTACTTCACATGGATCTATTCGGTCCAGTGAACGTAAGGAGCATTGGTGGAAAGTACTATTGTCTTGTTGTCACTGTTGATTACTCACGTTATTCATGGGTTTTCTTTTTAGGTACAAAAGATGAGACAGCAGAGATGCTGATAGATCTTTTTAGAAAATTGAAAAACGTTCATGATGCAAGGATTAAGAGGATAAGGAGTGATAATGGCACGGAGTTCAAGAATCGTATTCTGGATCTCTATTGTCTTCGAAAGGGAATTGAACATCAATATTCTGCTCCTTATACGCCTCAACAGAATGGAGTAGCTGAGAGGAAAAACAGGACGTTGATTGAAGCCGCTAGGACGATGCTTTCAGATTCAAATCTACCAGTTCTTTTCTGGGGAGAAGCTGTAAATACAGCTTGCTACGTCCTAAACAAAGTTTTGACTGTTAAACGTTTTAACAAAACTTGTCATGAGTTGATGTTTAACGAAAAACCAAATTTAACAGGCTTTGAACCATTTGGATTACCCTGCACCATTGTGTGAAACAAAGATAAACAAAAATTCGGTGAGGTGGCTGACGAAGGCTACTTTCTAGGCTACGTGCCTGGCACACCGAATAAAAGGGTTTTTAATCTAAAAATTGGTAAAATTGAGGTTGTTTTCAATGTAGAAATTACTTCCTACAAACCTCAACAATCATCGAGTGGTCCTGCTATATTATATGATTATGAAAGTGTTTTTAAATGATTTAATATTCCTGAGGTTTCTGATGCAGATGATTCTCAGCTGATTCAAACAGTGGTTGGTGAAGACGATGAAGGCGAGTTCATGCCTAGATCGAATGTAGATATGTCAGATACTCCGGAAACTTCCCAAGGTGCTGCTGATCCTGTTTCAAGCGATAGTGAACCTGAACCCAATCAGGGGGATGATTTCATTAATTCGTTTGCAAATTAGAATATTCAGGGGGAGGTTGGATCAAACCTGGGTGATAATCTAGAAGTCGATGTTGTTGCTACTACACGAGCAAATAGAGATCATCCAGTTGACATGATACTTGGAGATCCTACTGCAGGTGTTCAGGCAAGAAGAAGCATTGCAGCGAATTCTGGGTTATTTGTTTCAATTGAGAAGACTGGGATAGTGAATGAATGCTTGTATAGTTGTTTTATTTCCCAAGAGGAGCCGAAGAATATTCATATGGCTCTTAAAGACAATTCATGGGTTGAAGCTATGCAAGAGGAATTGGCTCAGTTTGCGAAGTTGAAGGTCTTGGAGTTAGTGGACCTTCCTAAAGGTGAAAGAGAGATTGGCACTAAATGGGTATTTAGGTGCAAGAAAGATGAAAGAGGTATTGTCATGCGCAACAAGGCTCGGTTAGTTGTCAAAGGTTTCAATCAGCAAGAAGGTATTGATTACAATGAAGTGTTTGCACCAGTGGCAGGGTTGGAGGCAATTTGTTTGTTTCTGGCTTTTGCTTCTTTCAAGGGCTTTAAAGTTTACCAACTAGACGTGAAGAGTGCATTTCTTTACGGAAAATTCCAAGAAGTGGTGTATGTCTCACAACCAGATGGGTTCGTTGATCCAGACTATCCAGATCGAGTGTACAAACTTGATAAGGCTTTGTATGGGTTACATCAAGCTCCCAGGGCGTGGTACGAGACACTGTCTACACATCTGCTCAACAATGGTTTTGAAAGAGGTCAGATTGACAGTACACTGTTCATTAAGAGGAAGAAGGAAGATTTTCTGCTGGTACAGGTATACGTAGATGACATCATCTTTGGGTCATCTGATGAGAACATGTGTAAGGAGTTTGAACAGGTGATGAAGAGCAAGTTTGAAATGAGTGCTATGGGTGAGCTGTCTTACTTTATGGGATTACAAGTTGAACAGAAGAAGGATGGGATGTTTATTCATCAAACGAAGTACGTGTATGACATTTTGGATCGGTTCAAAATTAATGATTGCTCTACTTCCAACACACCTATATGCGAAAATCAAAATCTTGGCCCAGATCATGAAAGTACTGAAGATGTTGATCCAACTCAACAGGGCGATGATTGGTTCTCTAATGTACTTGACTGCTTCAAGACCTGACATCATGTTTGTCGTATGCTTGTGTGCCAGATATCAGGCGAATCCGAAAGAGTCACATATGAAAGCAGTGAAGCGTATTCTTTGTTACTTGAAGGGGAAACCTAAACTTGGGTTGTGGTATCCAGCTGATAGTGATCTGAGGTTCGTTGCTTACACTGATTCAGACTTTGGAGGATGCAAATCGAACAGAAAGTCTACAACAGGTGGTTGTTAGTTCTTAGGAGGCAGGATCGTGTCTTGGCAATGCAAGAAGCAATCCTGTGTGCCTACCTCTACGTGTGAAGCTGAATATATTGATGCGGGTAGCTGTTGCTCTCAGGTTCTCTGGATTCAACAGAAGATGCGCGATTACGGTTTGGATTTCACTCGTACTCCTATTATGATAGATAATAATGCCACTATATCAATCACAAACAATCCAGTAAAGCACAGTAGAACTAAACACATTGACATACGTCATCACTTTATACGGGATTGTGCTGAAAAACGACTAATTGAATTACATCTAGTCGACACAGAAGATAACCTTGCTGATCTTTACACAAAAGCTTTTGATAGAGCTCGCTTTGAACACTTAGTCGAACTCAACGGGATGAGGAATCCAGAATAACTGGTTTTTCATAAGAATTTTGTAAATAGTTTACTACTTTTTCAAAAATCAAAAAAATACAAAAACATTGAAAAATCAAAAACATAAAAAAAATAGAAAATCAAAAATGAGGTATCACTGTGTGAAAAAGAAGAAATGATAGTACATCAGCAAGTTAGACTGTCACACTGAAATTGAACCTAAATTGCTTAAGTGTGATAGCAGCTTCATTATATGATGTA